>NC_051238.1:16276621-16526621 GCF_015220715.1 Pygocentrus nattereri | reverse complement strand
AGTGATGTAATTAATGACCTAACCGAACCACCTGTGCATGAAAACAATAACAGCTAATATTGTTTTTTTTCTATTGAACTCTCCTGAATTGACTGCTGCACTGACCAAGCCACAGCATCATACTGCCCCTAGAGTCTGTGTTGTGCACTGTTCCTTCACTAAGACATGTGTACACAAGTGCTGAACTCTGAATATCTGTGGATTTGAGGCCTCATTGCATGTCAAGTGCCTCCAATGTAAGAGTCTCTATGTACAGAACTTTAGTAATAGCCTGAGCACCTCTGCGTGACCTCCTGAATCCTCCCTTCTGCGGCCTGCTGCTGACCAGAGCGGTCAGGAGAAACTCCGTGGTTCAGCTTGGTACAAATCACTACTTTGAGACACAATACAGCTGTGGTTTGGCAGACAGGATCCCAAAAGAGAGAGAGATGGATGGAAGGTCTGCAGGGCTCTCTTTGAGACACAGAGCGAATGGTCTGCTTTGAGGAGCCAACAAAGTGCTGCTACAGCATACCTCAGGCAGGGGTTAATTACTACTTCTGAACTGTCTGCAAGTTTTGCTTGTTTACCCTACAGTTCATTTTTTGAGTTCTCCCTAAACTCTGGTTCATGTGTCTGCTCATATGTAAGCCGTGGAGTTAATCGAAACTGGGACTCAAATAAAGGCAGAAAGCTTAGAATGATTTATGGTGCCATCAGTGGAAAAAGATAAACAGCCCCAAGCACATCTACAGGTAGATGCTTCTGTCTAATGCTTTATAAGGGTCTGGGCTCCGGACGTACCTTTTCTCCACTCAACCTGAATACAAGCCTTCATCCCCTGAGGGCACGAGACACCCAATCACACAGGCTGCTGGAAATCAAGACAGAAAGAAGAAAGAGAGAAGGAGAAGAAGGAGAGAAGGAGTCATAAAGAACATAGAGAAAGAAAGGCCATAAGGGAGTCATAAAGAAAGGCAGGGTATTTTTTGGTGTAAACTGAGATGAAAGGTGGTTGGCTGGGGGCAGGCCGGGCCGTGGCCAGCGCGGGCGGTACAGACGGAGCTAAATGGAGAAAGAGCTGAGCAGTGAGTCTGACCGCTTTAACCACCAGTGAACGGGGGAGACGCACTCTTTTCTCCTTTCACCACTGCACTTCCTGCGTTCAGCGCTCAGCAGAGAAATGCAGAGCTTGACTGGTGTGACCGAGGCCCTTCGCTGCAGCTAGCGTGAGTCATACACAGATTACTAGCTCAGAGCCAGTGGCAGGTAAAGTTCGTAGAAAGAACAGTATAGTTTATTTTATTTATTGTGCAGTATACTTCCTAGCACAGATATGTATGTACAGTATACACGCATGCATGTATGTTTGTCTCAAGACGTGTTGTGATGTGTTATTTCTGCTAAATTTCTAAATTTGATCAGTAACCTCTCTGAGACATGTTGACATGGCCATAACACAGATGAATGTTTGTTTTGTTGTTGTTTCTTTCTTATTTATTTATGTATTGTCTACTCTGTATGGAAAATTTTGTGAAAATCTTAAATTTTTGAATTAGTTCACCCCCTGACCATAATCCGGAAGAATTTCAGACACAGGATTAAAAAAAGAGAGAGAGAAATAAGGAGAGAGAGAAGAGGGAGAAGAAAAGGAAGGAGAGACCGAGAGATAGAGAGATAGAGAAACAGGCAGGAATGAGGGAAGGAAAGAGAGATAGAGAGGGAAACAGGCAGGAATGAGAGAGCAAGAAAGAGACTTAGAGAAACAGGCAGGAATAAGGGAAGGAGAGAGAGAATGTGGGAGGTAGAGTGAGAAAGAGTGAAAGAATGAGGGACTTAGAGAAAGAGGAGAAAGAAATCGAAAGAATGAGGCAGGTACAGAGAGAGAGGAGAGAGAGACTGAAAATATGGGAGCGAGAGAGAACAAGAAAGAATGAGGGTGGTAGAGAGAGGGGACAGAGTTAATAAGACAAAGAGAGAAAGTGCATTATGGATGTAGAGAAAGAGAATGAGGGTGATAGAGAGAGAAGGAATAAGAGAGAGAGAGAGAGACAGAAAGAGACAGAGAGACAGAGAGAGACAGAGAGAGACAGAGAAACAGAGAGAGAGAGAGATGGCATATGTGAAGTTTTTTAACAGTGTTAGATGTAAGTATAATTAGAATAGAAGATGTAATGGAAAACATATCTTTATTTCTCTATAAAAGGTGATATTAATTAGTTAGAATATTGAATATTCTGTAAAGCCCACTCCCCAAGAAAATAACTGTATATATACAGTGTATACACACACATCCCTTTGCATTGATTTAACATTTTATGATGAACAGAAGAACAACAGAAACGGTCCAAAATTACTTACAATATAAGTTAAGAATATTTAGAGAGAGAGTGAGAGAGAGAGAGAGAGAGAGAGAGAGAGAGAGAGAGAGAGAGAGAGAAGAGAGACTGAAACTGATCTTAAGCCTTCCAGACTGTTTTAACATAGACTTTCTCTGAAGTTGTTGCTAACTTTCTGAGCCTTCCTTCATGTTGGCATGTCTTCCTTCATGCATTCATTTCATTCTTCATAAGTTATTTCCTGTGGTACAGTATTTACCCTGATATGATCTATAATCTGTAGTGCTGTGTGTGTGTGTGTGTGTGTGTGTGTGTGTGTGTGTGTGTGTGTGTGTGTGTGTGTGTGTGTGTGTGTGTGTGTGTGTGTACTCACATGGCTGTGTGAAGCAGTCAGTGGTTGGAAGAGCTGGCAGGAGTGAATCAGTGCCTCAGTCAAAGTCACAGTCTGTACATTCAGCTCACAAAGGAGCAGAGAGACACAGACTGCTGGACAGACAAACCATCAAACTTTCAGGCTGAATGTGTTCACTAAAGAGAGTTCTCTCTTTGTGCCGCAGGGACGTGGGAGGCATGGACCCCACCATGGAGTATGTCAAGGTAAGACTATCATTGCCTTTTGCCATTTATGCATGCTTTTTTTTTCTGTTAGCATTTCTAGCACTATTCTCATTCATGTCTTTTTTTTTTTTTACTGGTAAATGGCCTTTGACCATTGGCCACTATAAAATAATGTGGATGGGACAAAGCAGTTCAAGCCTGGACTGACTCTATGGACTGTGTGAAGGATTTCATATAGTCTCATGAAGTTCAGGGTGATGTGTTTAGGGTCAGGGTCACTCCTCTAAGCTGTTAGACACTCCTGAGAGCATTTGGGTCAGTAAGTGCAGAGTTAAGCTCTCTCTGTGGGCAGTGCACAACGAGGCTGCACAGAGGATATTGAAGTTTTATATGAGCCTCTGTAAATATACATACTATATTACTGTGATGCAAATTAAAAGTCTCTTGCTCTTCCCATTGTATTGGTGCATGCATGTGCCTGTATGTCTGCAACAACAGTTGCTTTGGTTCATGATGTGGCCTTCAGGAATAAGCTTTAGTTTTTTTTGTCAGCAGCCTCAGTGCTAAGTAACCCAGCGTTGATGCCTGCAGGGTTAGGAAGCAGAAGTGTTGTGATAAGCACAATTGCAGATGTACGTCTCCCAAACCCTGGGAGAAGCACAGGAAACACTAGAGGCAGAGTTTACATGAGCTACATCAGATCAGCACTGTTTGTAATGCAATCCTCCTGAGAGGAGCTTCAGAGCACATCCTCAGCAATAATGCCATAATTATAGTTTCAAAATGAGGAAATTAACTTAATGTAAAAACAAAGTAGATGAGGCCTGCAGACAAAGTAGTTCAAATAACCGCATGTTATGTTGCATGATACAGTCAAAAATTAAAGCATTGAATTTGCTTGGTTGAAATGTGTATATTGACATATGAATAAAATATGTCTACACATATTTATCCTCAAATAATGTGGTAAATTCGGCACATGATTTAGCCATTCAGAGTGCTTTGATGTGAAATGATTTAGTGTAGAGAAACTTTCTGGCTTCTTTACAGCGGTGGTGACAGGAACCAGGCAGAGGATGCAGTGTCTGCAATGCAAATTTGCTATGCAAAGTGAATCCACTCATGTCTTCTAAATTTTAACAGATTTTTTTTGCGATTATTTCTTTTTCAAGATGTTTGCACGTTCCACAATAAACAAGAACAAACACACGTCACAACAACATCAACACTTCATATTACACAGAGATGCTTTTTTAAAAGCATTTCTTGATAACATTATTTGAAATGGTCCTTTGTAGATTATTGATAAACTCTAATTATCGAATAAGACAAACACATGAGTGAAGTAGCAATAGTGAAGCACCTAACCCTAACCCTGGCCCTAATCCTAACCCTAACCTCAACCTAAAAACTAATCCTAACCCTCATATATTTCTGAAATGTTACTGAGAGTCTGTTGAGTGGTTTAATCTAAAAGGACCACTCAAAATAAAGTGTCAGCCATTTCTTTTACAAAAGCAACAGCATTAGACTAATGTTTTATGCCAATTTTTTAATGTTGATAGTGGTTGATAGTAAAGAATGATTTTCTTTGGGGACTATATTGCCTCATAGTGCCCTTCATATTCCTCTCCACCATTAAAACTTTAACCCTAAACCGATCTCAAAACTACTGAAATAATACGTCTCAGGCATCAGGCAATGTATTCATAACCCCTTCACATAATAGTTTCATATCATGTAATAAAAATTTTGTGGAAGTTTTTAAACGCCTGGGATGTCTGGTTCCTATCACATTCCAGTTCTTCTAGAACGATGCATTTCATTTCACATCGAACCACTCTGACATCTTAACAACTGAATTAGGCATTTTTAAATTACCCATTTACAGCACAGTAGCTCCAGTCATACATGAGTACAGGATGCCATTGAGAACAATCTTAGTTTTTACTTTTTTTACTTACTTTTTGAGCAACACAATCATAGCACAGAACCAGTGCACACACACGTATGCCAGAGTGTGATCTGATCATGTCCTGATGAAGGTCCGCCATCACAGACGGTAACTTCATTGTGCAGAGGCAGACAGACGTGTGTTATTGCTCTGAACAGGCTGGCAGGGTGTGTATTGGTATATCAGGTTTTCCAGTGTGCACACCTGCAGCCTGCTCTCTCACACTGATGAGGGCTGTCAGTTCACTCTGTCACCACACATTCACCTCTCTCAGCCAGCTGAGATACCGTCCCACACTCACACACACACACTCTTGCTCTCTCTGTAAGAAGCGATCATCTAAGGGTTCACAAGTCTTTGTGAAGAGTAAACCCCTTAGTAAACCGCCCCCGCCATCCTACATAAGACTTACAGTACAGACAGTGCAAACACACATACAAACACATACAGACAGACACACTTGTTTTTATAAAGAAAATGGGGTCAGGAAAAAAGCAGAAAACATATTTAATGGTATTCTTTTCTAGTATATACTGTGTTCACCCTTTACCAGGTTTCATTCTTTTTAAGAGACTGTCCTGAGATCAAGAGTGTCTATAATTGATTTGCTTTTTTTTTCTTTTATGTCCATTTCCTTTTCTCAGTAACACATCCTTTCAGGCCCAGGATGTTGACTTATCTTCTGACAGTGGAAACACTTGTGGCTTTAGAGCTATAGTGACTGTTTATCTAATGGAGGTAGTTTTGGTAGTCTGTCAGGACTTGCATGGTTGTTAGGAGCCCTGTTTTCTCTGGACCTTTCAATATTTATATCTTGTCTTTTTTATTAGTTTTATTTGCCTTGCCCATTATAACTTATACTGAATCTCCTCAGAAATATGAAAAATTACTTGTAAAAACCTGTGAAAAAAATAGCAGTAAATGGTTGTTTTTTTGTTTAGATAGATAGATAGATAGATAGATAGATAGATAGATAGATAGATAGATAGATAGATAGATAGATAGATAGATAGATAGATAGATAGATAGATAAACAGACAGACACCCACACACACCCCTACACACCCTGGCCGCAGTTTCACTTACAATATAGCTACTGGTTGGTACAGGACTACTACTTTGACAGTAATCCTTTAAAAATGAATGACCTTCAGTAACTGCCTCATCTTAGAGCTCTTCTAGTAATAGTACACCAGTCTGAACTGACCTCACACTAATGTAAGGACAAAACCAAAACTTCCTCATAAACTTGACCATGTGTGATGATATTGGTGGTCACTGAGTGTGGTGCCACTTGAATAAAGTTTGTGTACATCCAGACTACAATCTTTAAAACTGGCCTGTATATGAGGAAATTATATGATCTGTCATTATATGATATGTCGAGATGCCTGGCCATTCAGCATTTCTTCTAAAGTAATAGGGAATTTTCATTTTAATATCTAAGATTTAATATCTCCTCCTTTAATATCTCCTTATTTGCGGCAGTAACAGCCTCAACTTTTCTAAGAAGAGTTTACACTAAATGTTGGCCCATTGCTGTGAGGATTTGATTGCATTTAGCGACAAGAGCATTAGTGAGGTCAGGTATGTTGGATGATTAGTTCTGGATCACAACACTTTCCAACTCATCCCACTCGAGAGAACACAGTTCCACTGCTCCACAGCCCAATGATGGACAGCTTTGTACTCAGATTTGGAACTTTAAGTGTGCGCTTTAAAGTAGCTGAATTCACTGATTAGAAATGGTGTCTGGATACTTTTGGGCATATATTGCACTCATGTTACAGACCATCTTTTGGTAAATCTATTCTAGCTTCAGTAGTGCTTACGAGTGAGTAGAACTAATCTGAAGAACCTGAGGAAGTACCTGTGTGTTTATCTAAAGAATATCAGTAATAGTTGTTAGGTGTTGCGTGTGTGTATATATTAGTAAATATCTAAACACAGGCTTGAGCTCTTCCGCTGTGCCAGGCTCTAATGTTTTACCTGTTTCCTTTCTTTACTCCTAGCCACACACATACATACATACACCTCCCTGGTGAAGGTGAACCATTAGACAGTGTAGGATTTCCTCTGCTCTGTTTAACCAACACTGCAGAGACAGCAGTGTTTTGATGGATCAACAAACTGTTACCCTGTCAGAACTCCCGCAGAGTTTAGCATGTCTAGCACATATTGCCTGTAGCGTCTATCTTTCTATCACTACAGAAAGCAGTGTATCTGTATCTGTATAGAAAAAGTATGTGCAGTGCAACCTTATAGCTGTGTGCAGATCTGCATTGTGTTGTATTGTGAATCTTTGGGCCACTTAACCAATTAAAACCTAGGCATATTATTAGATGTGTAACAATGCATTGGGACATTATAATATTTCTGTGCAAAACTGTTACAGTGCACATTGTAGCGATGCGACGGTGCCTCTGGGTGAATGCATGGTGTTAATCATTCCAGCACTCCTCCTGTCTCCCAGCTCTAGTGTAGTGCCTTGTGCAACATGATTATAATCATTTTTCTTCATTTGAATTTTGTTCAAAATGTTGTGAGAATACTGAAATATGTACCCACTACTGTGAATCGAATCAAAGTATGGGCTGAGTGTATCATTACACACATACTTATTATTCATTTATTAGTTTCAAAACTTATTATTTGGTAATTGGTAATTCAGTAACTACTAAGATACCAAAAGTACACAAAAATATGTTATCTCCAAATTGGTAACATTACAGGAGTAGGCAAAAACCTTCAGAAATGTTAATAAGTTAGTGTGAAAATGTTTTATTCTAAACTGAACTATTCCTGTTGCTTCATTCATTGTGAAATTCACACAATCCAAAAGGCAGTTGCTGTGTTCATATTATGGAAAAATATAAAGATAAAAAAAGCTAAAATAAAAAAGAGATATTTGTCATTTTGTTCGGACAGTGATGATATTTCTGAAACGCAATTTATATTTAATCACAAAAGCTGCTACTGCTGTGATTTTCTCTTTCCTGCCCAACCAAACTGATTCCCAAACTGCTGATTAATGTTTACTTTACACTAACAGGACGTTAGCAATCAGAAAGAAAAACAGGGAAGAAACATCAAAGTCCAAGTGTGCTGATGTCACTTCCTGAGGCCAGATGCAGTAAATGTCCCGTTTTGTGCTGACTGGTTTCACCCATGGCTAAGGTCAGGGTTGTAGGGCAAAAGGGGAACTTCAGATTTCAAAGATGTCTGGACAATTGTGATGATTAAAACCCCTAAAAACCCTTAACATTTCTGTATAAAATTGTTCTAATATAATGCTGATGCACTACAAACTTTTAAGTCATTTGTTGGAAGCTGTAAACACTCCATAATTATTAGGAAAGATGTAGAACAGTACTAAAAATATATTTAATACTGGCTAAAAGTCAAATACCACCCTTCATTTGTTTAATTTCTAGCAAACAGCCACTGAGTAGAGGTTATTCATTGTTCATATGATGTTTCTGAGATATTCCACTTACATATGGACTGAATATGAGGGGAAAATCAAGCTTCCAAACTGAAGTAAAAAAAAAAATCATTAAAAGATCAGGAATCCTAACAACCATTCAAGTACTGGTAGACCACCAAATCTGTCAAAGTCAGATAAACGGTACTTTGAGAAGGAGGAGAAAATCAAGTTCCACAGGTTTTTTTGTCCATCCTTCGACTGTGAGAAGACAACTCAATACTAAGGACGAGAAAAAAAAAGACAAACATTTGCAGGTCAAACAGAGAAGCTGTTCGTTCTCTCAGAGCAATGGACTGACCTCCACAGAGTCCAGGCCTCAACATCACTGAATTTGTTTGGAGTTATTTGGATTGTGAGATGCAGAAAATGCAACCAACATTGAACACTGAACATTGGCGGTGTGGAAAAATTCCTTGAAAATCTGAAACCAAGAGCTTTAATTGAGGCGAAGGGTGAAGATGCATATGAATATTATGTTTAGTTTAGTTTAGACATAATGGCCTTTTTGACTGGCGAATAATGAAATGATGAGTGGTCTCTGACCTTAATGTGTAGGATTGACATTTTGTGATGTTATTATTCCTTTAATAATGTCTTGTTATTGCCTCTATAAATACCTTCTGATGTCTATGTTGTGCAAAAAATATTGGTCACACTTTATTTGGATGGTCCCTTATAGATCCTCTACAAATATTTAAATGATTAACAAATGTTCTTGTGATAGTCAGCTGATTATCAAAAACTTCATGGTTAGGGTTAGAGTTAGGGTTAGATTTAATACAATCTTTCACATTGAACTTCAAATTCAGTTGCAATTAATGGATTTACAGTTGAATGTTACTGGCTGAGCATCTACAAAACAACTACTGTGGACCATCCAAATAAAGTGCTACTCAAATATTATATATTAATATAATAAGTGATTTCAAACTTTTGAATGCTAGAAGATGTGATGGCATGGTTGAGTGAAAGTCATAGAAGGGTGTGCCACCATCTGTGCTGTCCTTTTTTACGTCAGTCACTGGGCCGGCTACTGTTGCATGTGAACCAGAGATCGCTTTCATCCTGATGTGTTGTGGCTATTATCATCAAAGATGATCGGGAAAGGGAGGAGGGTGGAAACTGTTTGGAGGAAGGCTGGATGTCTAAAAATATCAGTGTTTGATTGGGTGTGGAGCACAACACTGCCCTCAGGGAGCTGAGCATGTTTGGGAGGCTGAGGGAGTGTCATAAATTATAGTGGCTTAATTGCACTCCTCACAGACTCATGACACCAGACACGACTTTAATGCGCCAATCAGGAATCACTGCAACTGGCAGGCCGGTTTTGAGTAACAAAGGCTTTAGAATGATGCCCCTGTTACAACAATGAATTTGATTGAATGTCTCTGTCATGCCCATCTCTGTGCCCATAGAACATAAATAATTAAACTTGTGCTGTGCATTCCTCATTAATATTGCAACAGAACTGCACTGGTATCCTCAAGCAGGAGTGGAAAATACTTTCAGAATTGTATTCCAATGCTATGCTTAAGTATTATTTAGGAATATTTGTACTCTACTCAAGTGTCACTGAAATTGAGCACTCTTACTCAATTACATTTGGGTCCAACTCTCCCAGGTCATGAGATTACCTTCTCTTTACTTTTTCCACACCTGACCTTAATCGAAATAGTCCCAGAGTCTCCCATACCTTGAGTTTTTTCTCACTTTTAGTTCACTGGAAAAAATAGATAAAACCAGTCAAAGATTCTAAACTTTCATCTGGTACCACATTTAACCGAACAGAGGCAGCAATATTAAGAGCATAATTTGATGAACCATTGTGTGTACAGTCATGCAGAAAGTCAAAGCACTTATGATTTACCATTTTTGGTCATCTTTTGACATTGAAACAAACAGAATGACAGACTCAAAGCTGTTGATACAGAAAGTAAACAGAATCTAAATGTAGTTCAAATAACACCAGAGATCCTGGTCAATTAAGTCCAGTTTCCTGCATTTATATTCTTAATGAATATTCTTAATTGACGTTGTCAAAACCCCCCATTTTTCCCCAAAATAGTAAATCCATTTAGATTTAACCTACATATGACTCAGTGGAAATCAACATACTAGTGATGGCCTATGAGTTCTTGCTGTGCCAAATTAAAAGGGTGCTAAACAGGAACAGCAGTGGATGATCTCTTGTCATTGTGGTTGGGCTGAATGGTGTGACGGACACAAGAACATGTCCGGAAACACATCATTAGAATGACGGGCAGATAGTGAAGCAGCTGGAAGAAAGGATGAAGGGAAGTGCCAGAAACAAAGGGCAAGCTACTTAGCAAATAGCTGACCGTACTGTGCTCATGAGGCAAGAACCTTTCACACGAGAATTTGACAGATCCTTCTGTCTCTCTCTCTCTCTCTCTCTCTCTCTCTCACACACACACACACACACACACACACACACACACACACACACACACACACACACACACACACACTTTGTGGCCTGTTGCTTGGTAAGCTGCTAAGGGCTCATGAAAGAGCTTTAGAGGAACAATGTGGCTGTGTTCTCGCTGTGAGATCTGCTGTCCTCTGAGCCTTCTGAAAGAGCCCTTTAGCCAGGCTGAGCTCTGACCGCATTACAGTGGCCTTTTAGCCAGACAACCTCGCACAGGTCCCGAGGACTGACCAGCAGGGTTAGGACAAATCTCACTACACACCTGACTTCCAGTCGAGGGTAACATTAAAAAAACTCATAGATCAGCATTCGACAAATGATCCATATAAAAGTAATCCATCAACCTCCGACAGCCTTCATTCCCCTTCAGTCCTGACCTTATTATTTAGTCACTAAGCTGGAAGCGTATCATTCAGTGAATGCTATAAATGATTAAGGACCATGAAACTAATACATAAGTTATGTAGATGGGTTTAAGGAACCGAAAGTAGGCCCACATAAAGACCCTTAAGCGCACATTACCCTTCAAATGAAAAAGACAGTTTGAAGCAAAAAGAAATATTTTAAGCCAAAACAACATGGTGCTTTGAGTTTCCATGCACTGGCTCCTCATCACTGCCATTTTTCTGAGACCTTCTTCTGACACTGAGTTTCAAAAAGGCTTACATGAGTTCTTTTATGTATACTTATGGCATGTTTGGTGGTAGTTCAATTTCATTTATATTTACAGTTCTTTTGTTTGAAGTATATGTCATGTCTCCCCACATCTGGACTCTTCCTGGCTCTGCCCATTCTACTTCTCACTACACACAACTGCATCTGATCTTGGACTCATTAACACTGCTGCAATACCACTTGTCTTCTCGTTGTTTTTGAATATAGATCTTCTCTTGCCTGCTTGTGTTTTGACCCCTGCTTGTTTTATGGATTATGAGCATTGGACTGGCCCTAATTGTAACACTCAGACAGGGTTGTTAGATGCAAATGCAGAGAGTCTTTTAATAAACGAAGTCCCTAGAGCCAAATCATAGAACCAACAGGCAAAGAATCACGGAAAAACAGGAAAGACCAAAACAGTGAAAACAGCTCGATAGTAACACAGAGAGTGGCAATACCTCGCAAGGAGGCAGAGTGAGAGTCCGGGTTATAAAGGGTTGCTGATGAGTAGACTGTAGGCAGGTGTGTGAGTGTGGGAGGAGTCAGCCTCTCAATACTCCGGAGAAGCTGATCTTTGGATGGAGGAACGGTCGGTAAGCGTCACACTAATAAAGCCATTTCACACTTGCAACCTGCCTCAGCCTCTACATTACAGAACGTTGCTAGCTTTAGGGATTAATGAGGGGTAGAGGGTGACCAGGAAAAACAAGAAATTGTAACTGATTACAAAATGGTGAAAATATTCAAACCTCACGTTTTATTTGGAATAAAAACTCATTACATTAACAAACAGTAGCATTTTTTGGAAACACTTGTTATATTAATTATTGCTTTGATTCATTGATTTCATTTGACTTTAACTTATGCAATGTAGATTGAAATTAGTTCTCCAGCTGAGATTTGATCACCACATTTCAAATATGCATTTTGGGTGTCAATTTTATTAATTTATTGCAATTTTTTAACTTCATTTTTAATGTTTTTAAGGTTTTTCAGTTGTTAAGAGCTTATCTGCAGCAGCTCTGTTCATCATTTTGGACACATCTTAGATGTTTCTTTTCCTACTGATTAGTAGTAGCATCATAATATAATAATTTCACACATTTAATTAAAAACAGTGACCCAAACTTTTGAACGCTAGTGTACATTAAAGGGGATTTGAAGACCTCTCTGTTGTAAATGCGTAATTGCATGCAATGTGCAGAAAAACATTTTGTAATGTTGGTTGTGCTTCGGATCCCCTGAGTGACACTGACCAGTGCCTCTTAGTTAGACTTTGAAATTATGATTTCAGGCCTCACAGAGCAACCCGCAGCATGCGCACCATGTTTTCGCATGTTTTTTCCTCCTTCTGCTACTATTTAAAAAAAAAAAACATATTGGTGCTTTAAGCAAGTCCGTTCCATCTCCTGTACAACACCCTTTCAGAAATATGAGCTGCAGTATCATTTTTCTGTTTGATATCAACAATAAGAACGATTCTATTCATTAAGCAGTGATAGATGTGTTCTCTGTTGTGAAATAGATTACTCTAACTTCTGTAGAATAGCTTTTGGCTGCCACTGGAGACATTTACAAGGTGGATTAATGGCTATTTCTGGAACTGACCATGTTCTTCAATTTTTTAGACCAGCACTAATGGCTCTTTCAATTTAGCTCACCCTCAAGACTCTCTCTCTCTCTCTCTCTCTCACACACACACACACACACACACACACACACAGTCAAACAACTGCAGGCACACAGCTATGGGTATACGGTTATTGACGTTCACAATAAAATCCTGTAAGTTTAACTACAGTTGGCTGAGAGTGCTTTTACTATAGGACCAAAGCCAAACCCATCAATCAACTGCTTCTAACTTCACCTAGCTTTAAACAAGGACTGCACTCAGGATGAGTGGAACTAAGCACTAAGAGCTCACATGCTCCATCAGAACACCATAGACTACAACAGAAATTTTGGTTGTGAGCTTTCAAAGCTTTTCCCAGCTTTAATGCATCTCTCAGTGTATTTACAATAGCAAACCCACACTGGGGCAACACAGACACAGAGAGAAGGTGCCCTCTAGTGGTAAAGCTTGTGTTTTACACAGCAATTTGTAACAGCTGGTGTTACGCTATAATGTGACTTGCAACTTAGGACTGGTGAGGATTGGAAAGTGCCCTTAAAATATGGATTTTCCATAGTTTATTAGATATGCAGCACTTGATTTGGGTAAATGATGAACTAAAATGTCTCAATGTGCTTTGAAAAGTATTAAGTAGTTATGCATCATAACTTAATATCTGCATGCATAATACCAGGGTAGTTTTCCAGACCTTATATATCTGTGTGTGCATGTGACATTGAGATTATATAATGTTGTGTGTACACCATTACATCACCTGCTATGCCCACATTATATGGTGCTAAAACCGGACTTAGTTTGTCCTTGTAGAGATATGACATCTAAGATATCCTCTCTCCATTTATATGAGTCATTACACACATAACACTCATATTAAGGATTATAAATTATTTTTATTAGGGCACAGACTAAATGTATGAGCTGTGTCTTCTATAATTACACTCATTTTCTTTCCTCTAGCAGTCAATACAGGACAATAGCAACCTGTCGAGCATTTCCAACTGGCTTCTGAGGTAACTAAGGAAAAGAATGTCTAGAATAAACAGGAACTGGTACCATGCGGCCTGCTATAAGTAATTTCTTTGGTGGATGGATGTATATTTACCCTGGCCTGCGTGCCATTCTCTCAGTTCTGTTTTTAAACCAGTCATTTTCACTCTCACGAATGAAAACACAAAGCCGGACTCCTTTTTCGCAGCAGGCTGTGGAAAAAATGTATTTGCTCACAGGATGCTGGTGCTTTATTGAGCATAATTAGCCAGTTTAAGGAGCTGACCCTCTGGGAGAACATTCCAGAATTGTTCCGAGGGTGTGCCAGCCAGTCATAATGTCTTTGTTTACCTCTTAGGAATGATCTTGGAAAAAAGAGACAGAACGAAACTTTGCTGCACATCCACACAGTCCAGCTAAACTTCCCATTGATACACTAGTTTTCCAAATATGATGTAGTGCATGTTTATACAGTGCAGACTTTTAAAACATAATTTTTTGTATATTTTGTGCCAACACTGTTATTTGTTGCATTTATTGAGGTTACGACATATACACACACACACACATATACACACACACACATACATATACATATATGTATATATATATATATATATATATATATATATATATATATATATATATATACACACATATACACACACATTCACACACACACACACACACACACACACACGTGTGTGTGTGTGTGTGTATGGCATAACCTAACTAAAACACAACTATACACCACATTTATATATGGTGTGGAGAGGTTTTAATTGCTTGACTTGAATGCATGATGTTCTTCCTCATGCTCTTAGGGAGTTTAAGTATTGATTGTAATGTATCATACTACACTTATGTATTGTATGGTATTGTATTGTATTGTATTGTATTGCACTGCTCTGTGTTCAATTCTGTTTCTTTTTTCTCTCGGTATCAACAGTGTTTTGTTTGTTTCTAGCAGTATCTGAGCTCATGACTGGCTTTCTGTCTAAGCTATTGGTAACTTGCAAAGATTCTTTCTCTAGATAGACAAAGCAATTCTTGTAAGTCGCTCTGGATAAGCGTCTGCTAAATGCTGTAAATGTAAATGTAAATGAGTTTTGGTTGCTGCCGTTGCTCTTGGCTTGCTCATTAGTGGCTTGGATCTGGATCTCTGTAAAGCTGCTTTGTGACTGTGTTCGTTGTAAAAAGTGCTATACAAATACATTTTGAGTCAGACTGAATTGTCCTCTGTTGGCAGCATTAAAGGTACCCCCAACCCCACCCCCCACCCCCCCGAAACGACATGGTAACAGGGGCAATTAATAAGATACACACCCTACCAATCATTAGTCAAATGTGTTCAGGCATATACAGGCTCCATTGAAGTGTGTTGATTCATATGCTAGTCTATGAGGAAACCCAGGCCTGGTCCACTTTTGTCCAAACACACTGAAAAACAAGAGTCTTGTTTTAGGCTTGTTGGCTTTCACATGCTTTACACTCTCATTCCAACCACCATGTCAAATAAATGGCAATTTCTAATCCTCATATCTCATATCTATGTCTTGCCTAATCTCAACCAAAGAGACATTGTCCCCTTTAACTTGTTAAAATCTGCCACCAGAGTAAATGAGCATTATAAAATGATCCAGTGTTGTGACATTACAAACATACAAAGTAACACATTACAGTGAAGTACCTTTCTCTGTAGTAAAGTAGTGCAGTTAAATTCTCACACGTTAGAATTACTGACCTCATACCAGGTCTGTTACTTGTGTTGCTCTAGCAGTATTAACTATGTGCAATGCATTTAAAACATACATTTCCTCTATATAAATTAGCCATGCTGAATGTTTTATGTAATTTCTGCTGAGGTATGCTACCTGCAACAGCTGACTGCACATCTTTGATTGTGAATATGACTGACATACACCTAATAAGTAATCTGTAGAACCATCTTATCATGCTGGGATGAAACTGATGGATAAAGATTCCCATGCAGAAGGAGAGAGAAACCCTGCCTCATCTAAACAGAACAAGAACAGCTCTGAGTGATTTACATTGTGTCCAGAAAGAATTTTAAAAAGAATTTTTTTGAGGCAGCTGTTTGTGAACTGTATCTTCTGGCTAGTTTCTGGCATTAGCTGATCATAATTGTAATCACGCATAACTGGCTGTCTCCTGTAAAACCAAGAGATACTAACAGGCTGCTTGTACTTTCCAGCTGTATAGATGTGTTTTTAGAGAGTAGAAATAAAGTAATGAGTAATGAGGATACTTTTTACAGAAAGTAATAAATGAAGTAATCCCATTACAGTAGTATTTACATTACAGAGAAGTAGTTAGTACATTACACAGAAGTTGTTAGTAATTTGTAATGGATTACTTTTTTGAGGTAACTATTCCAATGGAATGGAGGGTTTTGTGTGCCATGGTATCCATCACTATATAAAAGAAGCATAATGCTACCTTTATCTATGGATGTATTGTGATAGTTCCTGAGTGAGCGTGAACTTTAATTAGACAGAATTTAGATTACTAAAGTCTTAATACTGATTTGACAGAGTAACATTAAAAGTGAAAACTGAAGTGTGCAGAGTATTCCTATTCAGGTGTTGTATTGAGCAAAATGACAAACAGAAATCTACAAACATTTGTCTTTGTTACATCACATTCTTTACATATCGAAAACATGCAACAACAGCAATGAGAAATCAAGTTATTAATAGAGAAGAGCAGAAACAACTGCTTGGCTCAGTAGCTAATCAAGAGAAGTCCCTGTCTGCCCCCACCCCCCACTTAAGAAAAGCCCCTCTAGACTAAAGCAATAACACTAAGTGTTGTGTTAGTCAGAGAGTGAGTGTGCCTTTGGTTTTGAGCCCCATAGGGAGTAATGTAGACAGCCATTTAAAGCCTCTGGGGGCTCCAGCCAGTCCCCAGGTCCCCCTGCTGAGGGTCAGACCAGCTGGACAGACGGAGTGGCCTGCTGGGGAATGCTCTCCCACATAAACCCCCCACTGCTGCACCGGAGCTCAGAGCGCTAGCTGAAGCTGGGCAGTGCTAATGCTGACAGACACAGGCGTGCTCCCTGAGCGCTGAGATGTCACTCAGCATCACACTGCGCCTTCTTTCTGCCTCATCCTGTTTGTAATGCATCGTAGGAGCAGCTTTCTCTGGTCTTTTGAAATTAGCTTTTAAATGTCACTAGTGATAGAGTGATATCAGGGCATTAGAAAGTGTTTCATGTCAAATCCCGTTTCTGGAGTTATTTAGATAAACAGGGATCATATTAACATTTAAACAGCTTAGTTTTTTTAGTATGTTTGATTCTTGACAAAATAATCATGTGATATCATTATATTCAAATGAAGGCAGCATAATATTGGTAGGAATGGCTATAAATAAGCTCCCAACTGATCACAGTGTGCTGTGAGCATCTTGACCAATCAGAGTTTTTTGAGGTTTTGTTGAATTAAGTTACTCATGAAATCCAACAAAATACAGTATTTTGGTCAAATAACGCAGGCCAATCTTTAGCCATGCTATTGATTCCCCAGTGCATTTTTAATAGAGCAATGTTTATCTCAATCACAATATGTAGCAGTATAATCATGATACTAGTAGGGTGAGGTAAAATGTGATACTATTCATCATCATTATCATCATAGCCTCTTAGTCCAGATAAGGTCACGGAATGATATTGTTGGCATGAATTTTATCTTTTAATGGTATGACATAATGAATTGTGCTTAAAGGGCTCATATCATGAAAAGCTGAATTTTCCTCATTGTTAAAATTTCTATATATACTATTCACTTATACTTTCCAGTCCACACAGTACATATATGGAAACTAAACAGGCTATTTTGAAATCCAACATTTTTTTGTGATGTCATGAAATGCAGCATATTTACATATTCAGTATACACTAGTTTAGCCCCACCCATTCCTTTTCCTGCTGAAGGTATATGGAGTACCTCAGGGCTAACAGTTTTTTTTAAAAAGGGGTGTGATACTTGTTTTTATTACATAAAATCACACAAACATCCCAAGCGAACCTCAAGGAAAAATAGGATATGGGCCCTAATAAGACCAGGAACATGAAATAACAAGGTATAAAATGTAATTTTAAGTTTCAGGCTGACTTTAATAACTGATTTACCATTAGATTGAGGAGTATCTATTTCACAAAGACAGCAACAGGTCATTAAAATGTTTGAACAGTTACCATCTTACTAAATATCTTCTGTTCGTTCTGATGAGTTGTACCTGGTGTCAGTGGCATGTGTGAACAGGCGGCGAATGATGAGTCATGAATGAGTAAACACACTTACCATCTAAATGTGACCACAGTGCCCTTGAGCTAGTCACTTAACTCCAATGTGCTCTGGCGGGGTGGGGGCGCACAATGTTGCTGACCCTGCTCTCAGACCATTCTGTCTGTTCTTCTGTCTGTCAAATTGAGCGAGGGATTTGTGTACATTTAATAATCATGGGATCTGAATACGAATGGTAAAGAAACACCTTCTTTTACTGAATGAAGCTATTAAGGTGTCTTATTTAAAGGGCATTTGTACTTATATCTGCCCATTCAGCCTATGCATGATTAGCTCCGTCCATTCACAATGAAGTTAAAAGTAGTAGCCCCGATCGCTTTTTGAATAAGGCACAATACAGGACAGCCAATCAGAACAGCACTAAATCACATCCATCAGTCTCAAAGGCAGAGTAACAAAGACAGCCTGGTTAATTCTAAGAGATAAAGTGAGGATGGAAAATGGTGATGTAGCAGTGAATTATTGTTTTGAAGAACCCAAAAAAGCAGATTTAACCCCTTAAATGGCCATGGGCCCAAAGTTTTATTACACACTTCCCTAACCTAAGAATAGCTCGGCCAGTTTGAATTGAAGTCCCTGTAGGTACTGCAGTATAAGCCTCAGTATGTAATAAACCTGAGATCTTAAGGAGTTAAGAAGAAAAAAATAAATAAATAAAATGCAAGAAAAAATGGAAATGCGTTTTTATTTTGGCAGTAACAATTTACTACTATGCCTTTCTTTTCGGCCTTACTCCCTGTCACACCACTCATCCAAACATTCAAACTCACCTTCTTTCTCATCCTCCTTGTGTCTTCACTGACCCCCTTTACCTCCCCCCATGTCCATGTGCCCCCACCTTCTCTCCTTCTCTCTCTCTGTGTTTGGGGGTGTGGTTAAGCATTTGGCGGTATGCTGACTGCAGATGGCTTTAATTTGATTGGTTGGCTCCTAGGATCACATGGGAAAAGCACCACTCCATACATGGCTTGGCGGGGCTGAGAGCAACAGCATGGAGCAGCATATGCAACCCTCTCACATACACACACACTCACATTCATACCCCTAAGCTGAGTGAGTGCCACACATACTCACAGACACATGCAGAGCAGCGAACATGCTCACAGAGCAGAGAGAGGCAGGGAAGCAGCGAGTGTGAGTTTGAACTGAATGTGAAGGTGCATCACTTATTTCCAAAAGAACAGTGAGGAATTACTGGGGATAGAGCAATGTCTGAAAGATGCAGTGTTCTGAGGACCATCACTGCAGCTTTGTGCTGCTTCTACCACAAGAGCTCAGTCATTGGGGCCAAGGTGAGTGACAGCTTTGCTCTGGATTGTCATGGAAACTTAATGGAAGAAAAGTAAAAAAAATGCTCTCAACTTTAATGTAATGAGTGTAATGATGTCATTTTGGACTATTTCTATTGGTCAATTCATAAAATGTTCTTACCATATAAACAGCAGCTGTTTTTTCAGTTAAAAACTCAAATTTCAATGCAAACAGGCTGAGTTATTCTTAGGTTATTTGTAATTGTGCAATAAAACTTTGGGACCTCTGACAGGCCCTGGGCATTTAAGGGGTTAAATGGAGTTTGATACGTCGGTGACAACAACAGATATGCATTATTGTGCAAAAGTCAGAGGCCACATTTCATTTATTTCATTTCTGGCCTTTAAATGCTAATTATTTATTTGTTAGCAGACAAAAAATACAGATTTTATAGCTCAAACAATAAACAGAAAATTACACAGAAACCTCTACAACTAAATATAATATCAGATAGTTCAGATATTTCAGTATTTACTGTGTCCACCCTTTAATAAAGCTATGCCTTTATAACAGCTTCCAAAATTTGAGTGTAATTTAAGTAATCCCAAATGCATTCAATGATGCCGAGGTCTGGACTCTTGGGTGGACAGCCCATCGTTCTAAGGACACCAGCAGCTTATTTGATTGATTTGCGCATTTCCTTTTATCATTTAACAGCTTCTTGACAGCTACGCATCCTTTCAGACCCACAGTTGAGTTGTCTTCTCACAGTGGAAGGATGGACAGAAATACCTCTGGATTTTTCAGATCTGAAGCAGTTGTTAGGAGTCCCATTTTCTTTGTCTCTTTTTGTTTGACTTTATGTTTTGCTATACAAGTGGAATATCTAATCTTCTCAGAAATATCTCCTGAAAATTTAAAACTTGATCTTAATGGCCTTTTTGACTGGAAATGAAATAACTGAATGGTCTCTGACTTTGTATTACATCATAATTGCACTGCACTGTGTTACATTATATATTCATATTGCTTACAATTGTATTACTGTATTGGGATGTGTCCACAGTCCTGGACACGCAAGTTAAGACACTTATGTGTTAACATGTGCACTTGGCCTGAATAGCTGTCAGAGCAGTGTGAAGATTAGAGATTGCTAGGGAAGATAAACGGATGCTGTAAAAAACAAGTTATTGTGCCAGTCTTTGCTCTAGATATATTGCTGCTTTCATTAAAGTAAGTGAAGATGTCTGCCAGACATCAGTGTACAGCTTCTTGTGATACTTGAGAGTATGTGTGTGCTTGCTTGTGTGTTATGCGCATTCTTAAGTGTCATCTCAAAACCATTTTAAATATGCTGATTCTTTCTCAGCAGTATAGAAGCCTATCATGGCCTTTAAACTGACCCTGAGTGTGAACAAGTGTTCTGTTGATAGCTCGTTTGATCTATGTTGGGGGAAAACCATTCTATTCAGGATGTCAAGTTAAGTATGTTGGATGCAAGTCTTGAAATAGCTAACTATTTTCTCCTTATGTGTTTATATAGAAGCAATGCTAGCCCTGTAATATGATATGGGGCAATGTGTCATGAGATGTTCCAAAATAAGTAGATTATTAATAGGCTAAATGTAGAAAGAAACGTTCAAATGGCATTCTCCCATTCAGAATCATTTAAAACTTAAAAAATCTACAGCATCTAATATTAAAACTAGAAATAATATTGATGGATTTTTTTTTACTTTCTCTGGAGAAGTGTCCACTGCGTCACCTGCTCTTCCCCTGCCATCGATCCACATCGATCTAACACTTGGTTATAGACATGGAAGTAACAGAGAACAGTGCACTGACATATTGAGTCATACTGGGAACAAATTAGAACGTCTGTAAGATTTAATGACTTTTTAGAATGTGGAATTCTTGGGATGGAATTTCAGAGCATTCTTGGGATGGAATTTTCAGTGTGAATTTTCTGCCTGGGCTCCACCTACATTGTGTTCTTTCACAGCAACTGTTGCAAAGTTGGAAGAGCTTTACAGAACATTAGCAAAAATCCCATGGACCCTAATGAGAAGCTACAGCAGACATCGATAGATTGCACTGCCATGCCAGACAGTGTTACTGTAGTCAACTGAAACCAGCCAGTTTGAAAATGACAACAAATTAAGTGATACTTTTTTTAATCCCACAAACAGAGAAATTCCACCTGCGCATACACACTAGTGAATACACACACACTAGGGGGCTGTGAGCACACTTGCCCAGAGCGGTGGGCAGCCCTATCCACAGTGCCTGGGGAGCAATTGGGGGTTAGGTGTCTTGCTCAAGGACACCTCAGTCATGGACTGTCAAGCACTGGGGATCGACCAGGGCCAGTTCCCTAACCTCCAGACCATGACTGCCCTGTCACCATGCTTACATTTACTTGAGAAAAAAGGACATGTAGTCTATCCTAAGATTGTAACCTTTCAAGCACATATAACAAAACTTTCATTTAAAATTAATAATGTACTTTAATACAGGTATTAGTAACATAACTGATATTTAACCATTGTTCTAAAAAGCTTGTCCAGACTCCCAAAAGTAACTGTAGAGGAACAGATTTGTGGGCAGAGCATAGATTTGTTCATTTAGAACCAGATTTTGGGATGGCTAGGCTAATTCTCTAAATTCTGGAATCAGAAATCAATCTCGGATCTCCTAAATTTTGGAATCTGAGCAGTTTGTCCAGAATTAGCAGTGTATTTATTACTTCCTGTGTCAGGGAGGCAGGGAGTCCACTGGACCCAAGAAGGTTCGTAGATTCCCTCAGGGCTTGTTGATTTTTCTGTAAGGGGGATATTGTTCCTAAATATAGACAACGGTTGTCATGGAGACTTCCGGTGCGTGGTGTGGTGTGGGGCTGGGCTGGTGTGGGACACACTGGGTGTGAGGCAGACAGAGTGGGCAGTGTTCAAGTCGGCTGCATGGACTCTTTATTCAGACTCGACCGAGCAACCTTTCACATAGTTGGGGAGGACTTGGCCATGAAGGGCCAAGTCTATAGCAGAGCAGTCGCAAAGTTCATTTCCTCAGGGGGAAAGCCACATGGGAGGCTTTATTTTGATGGGGCGTGAGTGCAGCTGCCAAGAAGAGGAGGCATGTGTGTATTACAGCTGTGAAAGTGGCCATGCCCTGCGGAGGCCTGAAACTAAAGCCTGGCACTGCTGCCCTAAATAAACTGGCTTACATGCTTACCAAAGTGCTATATTAACACTTGATGGACGTGTTTCACGTTAGCTACAAATACACACACATACTTTCCCACCAGTTTCCCATCCGCTTCAGTCAGATTTATTTGCCACATCTTTCAGAAGGTGGGGTTATACATACCTTAATGTATTATATTGTCTGTATCTAATGTCTGTGAAATAATAACTTTCAATGAAACTTAAAATGTAAGATTTTTAGCAAGTCATTTTGGAGAGATCATGAAAATCATTATAGTGTTGATATAAAAGGAGAACAAACAACAACTGAAAGGCTTTGATATTACAGTGACACCTACAGCACTGTGCAAGTCAGAGAGCACCTTTTCATTTATTTAATTTAGAGTCAAAACAGTTATTAAACAGTAATAAGTTATTTCTTTTATAGCATCAGGGAAAAAAACAAAGTTTAGTCTTAGAATTTGGTTGCAGTTGGGGTGACCAGTCCATTGTTCTGAGAAGCTTCTTTAATTTGCACATTTTCTTTGTTTTTGGCTATTTCCTTTTCTTATGGCTTCAAGCCCGTATCGTTGTCTTCTGACTATGACATTAGGTGTCCTATTTCCTCTGGATCTTTCAATAATTCTTTGAACTTCTTTTTTCCCCACTTATTTTCCTTTGACTTTCCCTTTCTTATTTAACTGGATTGTCTTATGTCTAATCTTCTCCTAAAAATCAATAACTTGATTGGAGGCACTGTATAAGAAAAGACTAACCCTAACTCTAAGCCTCACCTTAACTACAAACCAAATACTTTTCTTCCCAGCACTTGAAAGCCAGGACCATTTTGTTGGCCCTGACTGAATAAAACATGATTAAAAACACACAAAGGCACTCCAATTCAGCATGTACACTCCTGATGTCTCACAGTCTCTTACTCTCTCTCACATCCCTGCTCCAACATGCACACTTTCTGTTTGTCCATTTTATCCTCTTTCTTTCACCCCCACCCCTCCCCCCCAGCACACACAGTCTCTCCTCACACACTGCGAAAGTGTGAGATGGCATAAGGTTGGTGAGTGTGGCAGAAGTGTGAGCTCAGCAGAGCCGGGGGGCCGTGGGAAGCCCTATGACTGACAGGCCACAGCGGAGCTGCTGACACAGCCTGGCAAACTCCCATCAATCACCCTGAGCAACTGTGCTTCCCAGCATACATCACCTCAGCGTCCCACATGACTCTGACTTAGAGCTGTACATCATCGCAGGCTGATGCACTCTGCTGTCACTTTGGCCAACAGTAGTGTGATAATGCTCTTGATGCTTTGTGCAAATGAGTAAAGGAAGTTGTGGAGGTAAAGAAGGGAGGCTTACTACTCAGGAAGAGAGCCTTCATTGTAATACACTGAAAAAATGATGCATCGAATTTGCATGATTCTAATGCGTACGTGATTGGCTCAAGAATGAAATATCATTGCTTCCATAATTAAAACTTCATATCTCAATTTTTTACATCATTTGAAATGAATGTTTTTCATTGTTTTGAAAATGTTTTGGAGATTTGGAGATTTTGGAAACTACATTAACAGAATTTTCTTTCCAGTTTCCTTAATTTTTTCAACAACTGTGTTGCAAGATATTCTATTCATGTGGAAGAGGTGTGCCAAAATCATAGACCACCCTTTATTTCATTTCCAGGGTTAGGATTAGAATGGCCTTGAAGTTACAAGTTATACAATTTTTCAACATACAGAAGTAGGTTATATTTTGTGCTTTTCACAATCCAAGTAGTCTCAAAAATATTTAATTGAGATGGCTGGTTCGTTGTTCTGAGAACACTGGCAGCTTCTTTGCTTGATTAGCAAAGATTCCTACTAATGACTTTTTTAAACTCAGTGTTGAGTTGTCTTTTTACAGTAGAAGGATGGACTCTGAATTTTTTCAGATCTGCAGCAAGAGCGGAGCCTGAAAAAATAATAGTTTCAATGACTTAATGGCTATTTTGACTGGAAACTAAATATATGCACAACCTCAAACATTTGCACAGTACTGTGTATATTTGAATCATGTGAAGTCAACACATCACTTTTTTGTATAGGCACTCCATTATATTAGCTTGTCTTCCTTCTGCCACCTCTGTCTTCATTATAACTCTGAGGCTTTTTCCAGGTTTTTTCGGGGAGACTCTGGTCCTGAGGCTAAGCCTCTTCTCTCTGCCACTTTCAAATCTTTCTGTAGGGCAAATGTAGCATGCTATAGGAAATACTGAAAAGAGGCCACAGTTCAAAGTGATCCAACACAGCTGCCCCAGGCCCTAATCCTCTCTCTGCAGGCCCTCCTTACCAGCCCAGAGCTGGCTCAGAGTGATTAGAACTGAAGTGGGAATCTGAGTTGGAGAGGGAGAGAGGAGAGCTAGATAGATAGATCAAGGGAAAATACATTATACAGGCACAAATAGGCAAAACCTAGCTGCTCTGTAAAAAAGTGATGCCTGAAATTTACTTGATTCTAATGCACAGACATAAATCATATATTACATCAACACGTCCTTATCTTTCAGCTTACTTACTAGCGACTAAAATTAAAGTAAGCAAATGATGTAATATTTTATTCATATGTTTTATGCACTATGAACACATATTTGAATCAAGCAACTTGATGCATCCTGCTTATCACTGTAGACTTGAAGGAAAAACTCATCTAACTAATTCAGATATAAATAGGTAGAAGGTAGCAGAACTGGTGTGTGGGAGGCATAATATCTGTGAAGAAAGAGAAAATACAGAAAGTGAGAAAACAATGGAAAAATGAGGGGGCGGGGCTTGATTTAGGCACAGAGTAGATTTGAAGTGTTGCATTATTACACTTCAGCCAAACAATATATACAAATCTGCCAAATACACCCTGGAAAAGTAAGAAAAAGCTTGAGCTTTGGATTAAGGACTGAATAAGAATGTGTGTATGGGCGTGTGGGGGGCATCAAAGATTACATATTGTATCATGAGGCTGAGGGGGTGACCTAGCAAAACAAAACACGTATTTGCAATCACAGTAAAAGGGTCATAAATCCTCCATAAATGTTTACCACAGGCCATTCTCTGATTCGTTACGTTCCCCAGTTTCATGTTGCCTGAGCCCGTACATAGAACGCATGGACGTGGTGCTGACCCCTGGGACCCTGAACCAGGCCAGGACAGTTAGATGGTAGTGATATGGACGGAAGCAGGCTGTGTTTTTCAGGCCCCAGTGGGGTAAAGCTCCCAAAGATGACTAACATGGTGGTCTCAGTTTACCCCAGCTCAGGAAGGGTGAGACTCTACACCAAATAACACAAGATACTAGTACAACTGCCCATGAAAGGCCACTAATTGCCCATAAAAGCTCTAGGGAATCCTAGTGTATCTTGTCATTGTCCCTCAGGTCCCACAGGAAGCTTTGAGCAAAACTTGCTACCGTGGGATTATTATGTCGTTTCATCTTAAGCACATCTGAGGTGTAAATTCACATGGGGTCGATGGACTTAGTTTCCTTATGGACAAGAGATTTTTAACCATTTGCGCAACATATGCTGACTGTAAGACCTCATTTACAATGAAGAGGATTGGTGCTAAGGCAGTCTTTCAGTGCAGATACATCAAAATTATTCCTTTCACTGGCTTCGCTATGTGTGGGAGTTCATTCAGCCATATGGGGACATATGATGGGAAACCAACTTTTCCTTGATTTTTTTTTTTTAATAAGAGTTTGTTGTGTTATTTAACACTGTCAAAGTTTCAGGATGTTCCATTAAATCAGTAGCCCATTCAGCCCACACATACCAATTAATCTGCAATAAACATTTTTTTGCCATTTTTTTAAGCCATTTTAATTCATCATGGTTGTGATGTCACAAAAATATGTGAAAAAAGGATTTTTTTTGTACTTCATCTTTACATATCTGACACTCAGCATATGCAGTATTTGTCAGACGGCATTACTTAAACTGAGACACTTATCTGCAACTGTGGTCCCCCAGTCTGACCCTGCAGGCCTACTGCCCTGTACATTTTAGTGTTTTCCCTGCTCCCAGCAGATGTTTCAACTAATCAACTCATTAGCAACCCCTTTCTGAGCTGTGGTGGGTGGGTTACTGCAGGGAAGGCACAAAAACCTATTTAAAAAACAGGCTACATGCAGACCACATATTGTCGCTTAAAATACACTTATAAATGGACTCCTCCTTAAAAAATTACCTTTTTAAAGGGCCATATAATTGAAAAACAAATATTCTTCACTTTTTTGAAGTAAAATAGTTTGACCTTGTATGTAAAAAATCCAAAATATACGTACCAATCCAATCTTTTTTATTAAAAAAAGAACATTTTGAATTAATTGTTTTTTTGATGATACATTTACATGTATCCACCCTTTCAGTCTACAGCATTTTATCTCCACCCATTCACACATTCTGCTTTTGAATGAGGCACAATTCAGGACAATAAGAACAGTGGATATGTATATCATCAGTCTTAAGGGCACAACAACAAAAACAGCCTGTTTAATTCTAAAGGATAAGTAAATATGTCATGTAAATATGATGCATAAACCCATACTGACATTGTCCATGTACCTCAGGGAAAAAATAAAGTACAAGAAAAAAGTAGGACATGAGCCCTTTAAAGTTTAATTAACCTCTACATGTTATAAAGATTCTGTATACATTTTACATAACCTCTATACTAAAGGTTTTATTTTGAATTTTTGGAGGAGTTACTTTTTTAAATGTTCTAAAAAAGTTAAATTCCTTCCTTTTGTCACTTTTCTCAGGCTTTGTAAAGGTCACCTCACAAACCAGGTCGAACATTCTACTCAGAGTGCAATAATATACAGAAATATGTGAAATCAGTAATCCCTTATGACTCAGAACTAGAGAGTTGAAGATGACACTGGTATTTCAAAACAATCCCTACAGTCCCTCGCACAAATACACGCCACATGGCAGGTTGGAAATCACACCCGATATAAATGTCAGCATTATTAAAAGTTGGAGGCTTTTAGGTGATTGATTTGTGCATAAATGTGTTGCCGATGTCTTTGCTTGATGGAAGGAATAACAGCAGTGGCAGTGATATGGAGCTGCTAGAGTGATCGAGCTTTAGCTATTTTTAAATGTTTATGGCCTTAGCACACCTCTAAATGGGCCTGAGCTCACGCTCATAGCTCCAAGCTCCATGCAGAGATGGCGTATTGCAGAATGAATGCACAGGAGATGCCAGGAAAGCCTACCTCCCCTGGCACTGAAATCACACAAATAGCTGTAAAAATCTAATACTTCACTCAGAGCTATGAGAATTCTTCACTATATACTACACATACACTGTATGTGGAATTTTTGCTTCTCTGTTATTGTTGGGTTTTTTAAACTTTTGGTCCTGTGTTGTGTAATGATGTGGTGATTAAAAAGAGACTAAGGACAAACAACTGTTTGCAATGGTTCCTGCAGCCAGTGTAAAAGAATGCGTCGTCTGGTCACTGTAATTTGTGGCTTGCGGGGTGTTGGCTCGGCCCGCTGCTGACTAAAATTGCGAGAGAGCACCACCCATCTCTCACTACAATACCAGTCTCATCAGGTTTTATTTCAGTCAGCACTGCGAAATGGGTTTCTCAGTGTCTATATATTGTCACTGCCCTGTCAAACCTTGTAGCTCAATGTTTTTTTTGTTTTGTTGCTGTTGTTTTTTACCTTAACCCCATTCTAAACTGCCAGCTGCTGCAACTTTACTTTTAATGTAAGTCAATGGAACCAGACACTGCAAGTCATTTTGGCCTATTTGGTTTCGTCCATTCATCATGAAATTTACACACAATGTAAAGGGTACATTAAAAACTCCTAGCAAGGAGAAGTATAGGCAGTCATCTTTACGGAAACACAAATGAAACCCGCTGGAAGCCCACTGACAGGCCCAAAGTTTTATTACACACTTCTATAACCTAAGAATAGCACAGCCCGCTTTCATTGAAGTCCCTGCAGTTACTACATAATGTCATAAGCTTGGGATTTTAATGGGTTAAGCTTAATTTAATTTGCAGAATATTTCAAACACTTTCCTCAGTGGAGACAGTTTAAACATGTTTCAGAGGACACCAAACCTACTGTTAAAAACCTCTTCAGAAGACCATCTAAATAACAACAGTATTACCAAAGCAGCGACTTGAACCCCAGTGTCCTGCATACTAGGCTGTAATGTTATATACTATGCTAGCTCATTAATATAAACTAGTGAGTGTAGTCTGTAATTAAATGCGCCACACTTTCTTTTTTACAATAACACAAACTTGGTTTAGCGAGTTTTTAGCACTTTTTACTATCGTGCAAAGTGATGCGTTCTTAAAGAAATTGTCAGTGCTTTTGTTGGTGGGGTTTCCAGTGCTGTGGAGATGTTTTTGTCCATGACAGATCAGAGTTAATGAGGTAAAATCGCCACAGGTTGTCAGTACTGCATCAGAGTGGGCACCCAAGAGTGAAGCTCATCAAACCTTAACCAAAAACTACCTCTATTCCCATTTCTTTATCAATGGCAACATAATGCACAATTATTATACATGCTGATGAAAAGGGCATTTGTACAATGTAAGGGCAAAAGGACAAGGGCTTAAGCACCCTCTGGGGTCTATCTGTGCACTGGTCCTGGTTGTATTGCTACATATATTTTAAGACTGATTCTGAGGTCTTCAGTATTTGGCTTGTTTTTTATATTTTATGTTCCAAAATGTCAAAATGCAATGGATCCATCAGGAAAAAATTCCAGTTATTTAAGCATGAGTGAGTTCAGAGGGCAAGCTCATCCTCGCCCATTTCACCCTGACAGGAGGCACCCAGATGTCTAGTTTTAATCAGTGGTTTCTATGAAATACGGTAAATGAGAGAACCTTGGAATTAACCGGGGGTGGTATTGGGCTCACAGTTTCAAATTCTGATACTTTCATTTACACTCATACCTTCATGTACTATTCACATGTTGACATTGTTACCTATTATACATAGAATTTTGTTTTATGGCAGTGAATAATTTTATTTGACTGAAGTTAGGAATTTGGAAATCCTGTCCATCCCGTTTTCAGTGACTCCCTGACCATCTCAAACGTCCCACTCAAGGGACTGGTGTTTATGTGCAGCGGACTGCGGTATGCTTTTATCTGACTAACGTGACCTCTCCCTCTTTCTCTGTCTGGCTCTAAACTCAAGTCCAGTGTAAGTCATGCCCATTTCTGACTTTGCCATCCCAGGACTCCCTTTGGTCTCTGGTAATCGTGGGAACTGCACGGTCAAGCCTCTAGAGGTGTGACACATGTTCATTCACACATGAGTGCAGCAGAACAGAACATAAACCACACAGCTCTCTCACGCTGTGCAGGGTAATTAAAACATAGAGGGGCTGTTACAGTAGACAGCGCTGCAGGGGTTGGAATTATTGAGTGAACAGCATCAATGCTGACAGTAATCTGTCATCAACAGCAGGGTGACGGATGAGGATAAATAATCAAGCTACATTATACACAAACCTTCCAGAAACAATCATGTGATCAGAACTTACACTTACAGGTTTATGTGAGTGTGTGAAGGCATGCTTAAATCCATTTAGCTCAAAGACCTGAACATGGAAACAAGAAGGGTGAACAAGTGAGTGTTACTCTTAGCATTCCTGACTTGACGGTAGTTTAAAGCAGCAGAATCTTCAGACGTGAGAAAAGCAGCACCATAGACATGAAAGTGTGGTAATAGTTACATTAAACGGTACATCAATGTATCAAAGAAATCCACTCTTTTGTTTTCCCACATAATGGAGCTGGGTGTTGATATTGGTAGGAACAATTGGATACCATAGAAGACATCATTTGCACACAGTAGGTCAAGGTTTGATTCCTTGACCAGTTTGGAACACCACTATTATACTAGTAAGAGAATAAATGCAATAATCCATGCAATAAAAGATGCCATGGTTGAAGAAAGTTTTTGGAAACTTGCTTTGTCTACTTCAGTAAAAATGATGTAAACGTTTTACTTTACACTGCTTTACTGAACCCTACTACATAACATTGACATAACCATGACAAACATATTATAGCAGACATCAGATGTCAACAGTTGTCATGACAGATAATAATTCCTGTCATGTCACATACTAAATTTCACACTCTAATGTACATTAGTTTGCTTTCATGACATAAAACATATGTCATGGTACAAAAAAACAGTAATGGTTATATGACATCTCCTATTTCATGTTTATGGCATGGTTATATGAGTATTGAGAAGGATTCAAGTAAAGTGTTGCTGTATTAACTTTATCAGAAAAAACAGACAAAGTTTTCTTTTGGAGGCATAATTTTGTCTATACATCGAGGCTCACTCCCTATGGGTGGCCCTACCTCCCCCACAACTTAACTAGCCTGCACAGACATCTATTAGCTAATATAACAGAACTGGCACTTAGTGTTCTCCTCCAAGTGTGTTGAGCACTCTTGTACACTTGTACAATGGCATTGCCTTAGTGGTAGTTTGATAAAGATGTGGAGGCGCTTCACGTGTCTCAGAGGCAGCGTGTGCTGGCCTTCCCCCTCCCACATGGATAGCACTGTGTAAACATAGGTAGCGACTGGACTTCACAATGAATAAATTGTGGGAAAAATGGCATAAACAATACTTAGCATTAAAAAAATATAGTGTCGTAGGTTCTCCAGTGATCCCAACCTAAAAATAATCTAATACTCTCCTATTTCTTGCTAATCAGTAGAACAGTATGCATGTGATTTATAGAACAGATCACATATGATTCTGCATCAAGGGCAAGGCTTAGCATCTGACTATAATTTCTCTTTCATTGTATATTAAGCCATCATTCTTATATATGTTTATTTCAACTATATACACAGCCATCTCCTGTCACTCTGGATTACATATCTAGACATTTCCCCATCGTTTGCTGGGGTTGAGGGCAGTGGGTTGTGATGGAGCATGGAGGGGGGCAGCATGGAACTTGCTGTGCTCACTGATTCAGCTTCATAATGAGCTAACATGGTTGACAGCATCCTTTCCTGGGATGGGAGTCCGAGGGAGGGGTGGCAGAGGTGAGGGGGTGTTTGGTGGGATGGAGAAGGAGAGAAGCTGACAGCTACCTTGCACCTCACCCTAATGATGCAATACAGTGCGCTGACAGTGCCCCTCTTCTGCTTTTCCTCTCCTGTGTTATTCCATTTTAGTCACTGTGCTCTTTTAGACTAAGTCATTATTGTAAGCTTATGACAGTAAATGAGGAATGTAAGCATTCAGACACTTGTTTGTTTCCTGTAACACCAGCACTTGTGGGGAAGTGATTATCTGCAAGCAGTAAACTCTTAGTTTGTGTGTGTGTTTTGTTGTCTCTCTATAGCAAAGCAAGGTAAAGTGTTGTTAGGACAGTAACAACATTGTGAGTCATTTAGGTCTTTGGTGTCAGGCACTGTGTATTACAAGTGTCATTAAATGAATAGACCACCATTTTTCAACATAATCTTTCCTTGCTGCATCTGTAACGTACAGTCAATTACCAGGGTTGAGAATTTTGACTTCCCTGTATTCAGTAATTGAAGAGAAAATCTGGTGACTCAAACTATACCTATAATAAATGGGCAGATGCTAAGACACCTTCCACTGACTGCAAAAAATGATACCCTGACATGTGTGATCACCATAAATCTAATCAATATGTCAAATAGTTCCCATTATGTGATTGTTGTGAGAATATTGTAAATCTATCCAACCTGTTTCTAAACATTTATCACTTAGCTAATCTTCTCCGGTGAAAGCATACTATTGGTTGATACTTTTGCTTGTTTCAATCATTTATATAGGTTAAGTAATTATAATCCAGATGTTTCTACTTGCCACAGTATTTTTTTGCAGTGACATAAATGTGTTTTAAGTCAAGAGATGTTCTGTTTGCTTATTAAGTGCAGGCAAATTATGGTCTGCCATAACCAACTGTGTGCTACAGATGTGGCAGGCAGAGAGCAGGTTTAAAAAAACAACAACAACTTAAAAAACGCTGGATTATTGCTTTAGGCAGGACCACAGGAGGGTGTTCTGAGTTGGGCTGCTGAAATTTTAAGCAGCATATTATGCAAAACGAAATGCATGTTTTTTTTTCATTTGAATTTTTTGGACAATTTGCATTAAACAGAACACGTCACAACGTGCTAGAAAGCGTGAAAAGGCAGCAATATGCATATATTACTGACACATCAAACTGCTGATGCACACTCTGCTCACTCTGATCGCTCTCCTTCTGGATAAACATTATGCAAATGAGCTAAGCAGTGGCCAATCAGATTGTTGATATGTGGCATGGTAATTGACTGTGACATGCCCGTAGTTGAGCTGCGGGCTGGGATTTAACATTCAAATACACACCGAGTGGGAGGAATAATGGTTGAGAAAAACCTCACATGTTCATAAAGAGGAAGATGGTAATGTTAGATTATTACTTTAAGTTTAAAAAAAACAATATTAGGCCACTAAGCAGTGTGCGGCGACTACAGATATTGAAAATATGTAAATAAAACAAAATAAAAATACACCATTTCAAATCTTCCCCATAAAGCAAGCATACTTTTATTTTAAAGTTCATTTTCTTTATTTTGTTTATGTTTATATTATTTTTAGCAGTTGCAGTTAAACAATCCTGAAATCCCATGTACATGCATTTAGGTGTACAATCACAACCCACCCTCATGATTTAACTCATTAATTATGAATGATGGGCATATATCTTAGGAATTTCCTTAGGAATTTGAAAACAGTGCTTGCATAGCCGACCTTAGCACTGTTGTAATAATGTAGTCCCTTGGATATTTCAGACATCTGAGTCATTATTAGACTAGATGGCTTATGAAAGCATACAAAACATGTTAGTATCACTGGTCTGCAGTTACTTGTTTTTACCTGTGGGGGTATGATTATTTATTAGCAGCAGTCTCTTTGTTTGTGCGTATTATATGCTGAACATCATGGCAAAGCCGTGGATCAGTGACATCATCACAAGACACAGCACCAGTGACATCACCGCAGGACACAGAGCCAGGTCTCAGAGTGTCCAGAGCAGTAGTTCATCAAGCCATAAAAGCTATTTTAATCTAAAGGGACACTCTCTGCTAAATGAAATGAAACATACCAGCTTGCTAAGTGTGCCTGAGTATGAGAGTGCATGTGCGAGAGTGAGCGAAGTTCAGCCCGCTTCATTAAGCGTCCACTGAAACAAACAGCCATTGGTATATCAGTTTGCATTTCCACTACACAAACAAACATGCTCCCCCCCCAACCCAATTTCCTGCCCTCTCACGTCAGCTTTATTTGCCATATAACTCACAGGGCCTCAGGAATAAAAAAAAAGCTGAAATGCAGAGTGGTGCAGAGGCCCTCTCTCAGGAGCTGGATTTAGCCTGAGGTTAAGCAGTGGTACCACACGGAGCATTCGCAGGGCCACACAACTACAGGGCTGGGCATGAGGCTGGTACTTTAGGTCTCTGAGGTTGGGGACTACACATAGCACACATTCCAAGCATTTAACAGGGTAAAGACACAAGCATAAGCTTTAAATGTTCCCTCAAACATGGGGAATGTTTGCTTCTAGAAGAAAGATATGCCATCAGTCACTAGACCAGAAAACTGCTTTTCTCTCAGATACTTCAGCAGAGTAGAATACCTGAATTTTACACGGTTTGATAGAAGCCTAACTTTTGTATGGCTTAGCTGTGACCAACAACAGCTAGAAAATAAAGCACTATGACTTGTGTGAAAGCTGGGTCTCTTTTAGTAAAAGTGAATGCTACAATACTTTTACTTGTACCTAAATATAATGGTGAGAAAAAGGGATCTACGCTTTGCTCAGTTAATTTTTTTCTGTTTAATTACTTTACTCTGATGACTTTATCTGTACCTCTGACTTTAGCATTTAATTTGAAACTAAAGAATCCCAATAATCTCAAACTTCAGTTCTATACTGGTAGATGCTGGATGTACTAAGAAGTTCCTTAAGAAGTTAGTTAAAGGGGCATTCCAGGCTAAAGCTAACATTTAACATGTCATTCGTTCTGTAGTGTAATATCCTCTAACTCAGCCTCATCTGATTGACAGAATCCACGATTTACTTGTTTTTCCATCAATGTTGTAACACTACAATTCCCAGCATGCATTGTACAAATAGATCATAAAACTATTGGATCTCCCCACCACAGCGATAAAGAAATGCACTGTTGTAGAGGCATCATCATCGCAAGACACAGCACCATGTACAACCAAAACCAAAACACATACAGTGGTATTTGGCTTTGGTTGTACAATCTTTAGCCATATGAATGTTCTGTGTATGATGTAGGAATATATTCAATGTAGGAATATATTGCATGGTGATCATGTGATCATGGAGAATCCTGCTGTGTTTTGTGTATCTGTGAAGACAGTTGTATCCAAACCTCTTAAAAATGAAGGTGTCAGTAATGGTACTATACTAAACAATACTACAGAAGCACCACTTTTGGTTCCCTTCCCTTGTATAGTGCTCTGAATGTAGGAATATATTGCTTTATGGGGGTTATTCAGTTCAGAAGGGTCTGTGAAACTATTTCTGATGCAAGATTTGGCTTCTATAACATTTCAAAACAGTTATCTTGAATAACAAGGGTTAGAACTGCTGTGACTGTGCAGGTTAGTGCTTGCATTGTAGTATATGTGGGTGTTTGTGTGACTCTTGATCTGTGTCAGTCTTGTCTGTCTGGTACAAGCTGTTATGTGGTGCCATTGTTTCATCACTTTTGTTGACGGGTCACGCATTTGGTTTGGTTATATAATACATTAATACACAAACAGCAACCTCTTACATTAACTGTGGAACTACACTTTTATAGATAGATTTGGCTGATATTAGTGACTCCAGTTGGTGCTAATAAAGGGTCATGTTTCATAGAGACCAAGATAATGAGGTTTCATTGGCTCTGGCTCACGTACTGATTTCCTGTAAACAGTCCATTGATAATATAATTCCCATTCAGCCCCTGGATTATTACACAACCCTCCTGTGACACAATTTCTGTTTCCCCCCAAATGAACCACTGAAATTAAAGGGTGAGTCAGACGGCAGAACAGGAATGAGCGAGTTTGTGTATGTGTGTGTCAGCCTGCAGGTAAGGGTAGGGCGTGCTTCAGGGCCTAAGAGTTTCCACTACAGAAAAAAAGGGGAGGTTTTCTTTTGAGTCAAGGAAATGAACAGGTACCATCAGCCAATTACATATTGGGAAAGAAAGTGACGGATAGATAGAGGAAGAGTTGTGAGACGAAAAAGAAAGAGTGAGTGAGAGGGAGAGAGTTAATGAAAGCCAGGGAGAGAAGCGTGAAGGATGTTCTCTGGCAGAAACACGCATGCGGTGTGTACGGCATGAGCATGGCTGTGAGGGCGCTGAAAGACTCCCTTGTTCCCATTTATGTGCAGTTCTCCCGGGACAAGTACATCATGGATGGAGCTCCGGAGAAGCTGCGCAGAGAGCTGGAGGAGGAACTGAAGCAGTGCAGTGAAGAACCGCGGAGCCATGCCTGGTACCACGGAGCCATCCCCAGACAGGTATGCTCACACGGCGTATGAAGCAGAAAGGAGCTGGATCAAAGATCAGGATGATTTGAGAGATGATAAGCTAAATATAATGGTGGACAACTGTTGTGCATTGTGTATGTGTAATGATTACGTAAAAATTAAGTTGTCAAAAAAGGTTCTTTGGAGCAATATCATAGAAGAATCACTTCTGGTTCCTTATGGCACCTTTCAGGAGAGTCTAAAGTTTAAAGAACCTTCACAGGACAATATGATGACATTTAGAATGAACATGCTAAATTATTTCTCTGAGAATATAATAAACATTATTACACTGGCCAAGTGCATGCTTCTTTACAAAGACAGCATAACTGGTCCTGTTTATCTGGATTTAGTACAGTTCAGTAAATGAACAATGTCACATAGTGTCATTGATGTGAAGCACTGCTCTTCTCACCATAAGCTATTTGATAACAGGGGACGCCCCCTTGTGGAGAATTTTCAGCCTGCTAAAACTCACTGTGAGTAAGTGAGTGGGTTATAAGCTGGGGCCATGAGGTGCTTTGTGTCTACAATATGTCAAACTACTATAGTTAACTTATTAAACCTCAGAAAAACGAAACATCGTAATGCATATTGTGTATCACAAATGTTGAGAAGTACTGTGGTGTTACATTTTTTCGATATCACCCACTCCTAATCCACATAAGGTAAATGATATCCAAAGTAAAAATTTTTCCTATAACCATACGGGCAGTCAAGAACCATTTAGGAACTTTCTTTCTTGTAATCCTGGATATTTTGGTATTATCTGTGCCTTAACCAATCCACTCATGTTCCCACTAAACTATGTATTACTTTATCTGACAAACACTCCATAGTAGTGAATGAATAAACAGTCTTAAGGTTAATAACTGAATAATAAGAATTCAAAGGGTTAACAAGCCCATCCTAATTGGAAGGACTATGTCTATAAGCCAGTGTTGACTTTCACTGCCATGTTTTTTGCTTAACTAGTTTTCTTTCTGTTTGTTTGGAGCGACACTGCACTGCTCTGGAATCATGCCTCCACTCTGGCAGAGGAACATTCGCTCTCTTTGTGAAAAATGATAATGAAATAAAGACATGTGGCTGTGTTTGCTACAGCTCATCCTTGACACAATATCAGTGTAGCAGTCTCCTGCTATGGAAGGTACACACTAGCTATTAAAACCCTATGACTTTAGTTTATACTTTTAGTTACTTTTCTTCTGCTGGTTAAGCTGGAAAACCAGGATTGAGTTCCTGTCCCGAGCAACTGCCGCATTACAATCTTGTGGTTCATGTGGCAACAAAGTGAGTTCAGTTAGCAGTATCTGAACATTAGTCAGTTCACAGGAGCTAAACCTGCCAGAACTGGAAGAGCCACCTTTAAGAAGAAAAGCACACAAAAGGAGCTACTAGCTTCAGTGCATAGTTGGCATTTTGAAGAACATGTCAATTTTTCTACATTTCCACCTTTTACGGAAATAGTTAGAAAGAAGTATCAACCTTCGCATTGTGTCTGGGGTCCCTAGACCACCGTGACACTAACTGGCTGTTCTTTATTTTATTAGAACAGTGATTTCAGCTTGCAGTCGTTTACTAAATGGTAAAAATAAAGTGAGTTCTGTGGCAAACAAAAGAAGTGTTTATATAACATATAAACCATGATATTACTTGTTATAACAATGTTTTGTTAATTCTGTTAATAACCTTTTATGGCCAATAGAAAAAAGCAGCTGTTTTATTTAATCCTTTCTGTTAATAACATGTTTTCTGAATGTTGCTGTTGCATGTAGGGATGCATCAATACCTTTTTTATGACTGACCGAGTTGAAGGTACTACTTGAAGGCATTGATACAACACAGCCCCTACAGACAGCTCTGTCTATGGACACATAAATGAAGTTTATTTTAATTCAAAACAACATGCTGCACATCCAAGAACTGAGCAGAAACTCTGATAAACTGTGCTACAGCAACTTTGCTAACTTGTTCCACACTGCGCACTGAAACTTAAAAGAAGGCAATGACGTACATGGTAGGACAATACAGTCTGTCTACAGCTCATTTTTCAAAGACAGCTTTTAAGAAATCACTATTAAAAAGTTTACACTTTGCAGTTCTATTTAGTTAAACAAAGTATATATGGACTTTTATACTATAAATGGGCTAAGATTGCACAGTGTGTTCATGGCAGCAAAATGCCAAGGTAGAATGTGTAAGCGTAAGTGAATGATATGGTCTGACTGCCATGGGGTCAGCAGAACTTTGCTGCAAAAAAGCCCTAACCCTAACCATCATTCACTCAGACTTTAATCATTGGCTGTGTACTGGATTTTAATTCCAAAAATAAATGAATAGGCTAAATTACTCATACAACATGAGTCTTCCTCAAACAGTGAGGAACTAAAGGCGATTTCAAAACTTCAGGATTAAGGTGCAAGATGAGCTGGCTGCAACTGAGTCTGTCACACTGCATATCCACACCAGGCCTAATTCAGAACCATTCCAAAAAAAAAAAAAGAAAAAAGAGATTGAGAGAAACGTAGCAGATGGGGGTGCTGTGCCCAATCTCTGCTCTTTCCCACGCTTACAGGGCTTGACTATGAGCCATGAACATGGAGATCAATCATTCAGCATGCTCATTAGAGCCGGCTCTCATTGGTCAGTGTGGAAAAACTGTCATCGGACTTTCAGATATATGCCGTTTGTGTAACATTATAGCATATATCATATGATGGCCAGAACTTGTAACTTTGTGCACCCTTGTGTCTGTTGCTTACACAGTAAACATACATGTACTAAATTGTGGGCATGAACATGAAACCAGTTAATCCCCTAAAGATGTGGCTCACTGAAATATTTAGTTTATATTTTCAGTTTTTCCCTCACCCAAACATAGTAAACCATCCAAGACTTGTTTAGTGTCCACAATGTACTTCTTCAGTTTGCACTGGAGCTAAAGGCTAGTATAATAACAGTCTATCTCACCTAGATGATGGGTTACATACGCTTCCATTGCTTTTATGCTACATTAGCCTCACAGTCACTCAAAAAGACAAAAAGGATGTTATTTACTTTGATGCTTCATTGGTCTGATATCTTTAGAGCAAAACTAAGACATTTCAGACACCAAGCATGTCTTGGCTGGTCAGCTATAATTGAGAAAAGGAGAACATTTGGTCACTTTGAGTTTTAGTGAACCATTGTTTTAAATGCCAAGGGTCCTTATGTGAGCCACCCCCCATATTAGTTTCATATAAGTTATCTAATAATCCATACTGGTTAGCAGTTAATAATAAGCATCAGGTTTCAGGTTTAAATGTACACTTTGTTTTTGAGGTTATGCTCATGGAGATGCTTCTCTGAGTGCCGTGTCAGTCAGCAGTGTGTAAATGAAGCTCTGAGCATGAAACACACCCTATGATTATGCATTTTTCACCACACAAAGCCCCCTGGCAGCATGTGGGCCACAGCGAAGGTCACATTTAGTCACAACATCAGGCTACTTTCAACAGGAATGAGTCAGACCTGCTCAGCCAAAGTTGATAAAACAAACGACAGACAAGGAAAAAGGCGGCCAGCCTTTTCACTGATTCTGTTGCCCTTTCTGTGAATGGCACTGATAATAATTTGTGATTGATTTTGAAAGTTGAAGCTTGGAATTTCCTGGGAATGTTGCATCCCTACTGTTGATGAGGCTGATTTTCAGCATAACTTAAATATTGTATGACACCGGACAGGTAACAACCTGCATTATGAATCCTCTACACAATTGAACAAAACCACGCAGTGCAGATAGATGAGTGCAAAATAAATCACTGTCCTACTTCCACACTCAACTGCACTGAAAAGCTAAAATATATTCATCAAGCTTAAATGATCTCAAATCATTATTGAACATTTTAAAACATCTAGAATTACACAATGTAGAGTATGATTATCATGTATGACTAAATAGAAATGAACGTATTGTCTATACAGCTGCTGGAGTTTAAAGCATTAAATGGGTTTCTTCAAGCAGTTTTAGTGTAAATCTACTATAAGCATGATATGGGCCTGTTCTGAGACACTGATACTTCTGTAGACACTGACCTCATGTATGTCACCCCTTTCTGGCCTTAGTCCATAAATGATGTCTGAGAACAGCTGCTATGCGCAACCTCACTGCAGAGATCTTGGCCACACTTGATAATTTAGTTGATGTTTATCACAGCTAAGCTCGACAGAAATATTTGATTCTTTTAATAATGAAGAGTAAATAAAAGTAGTGGTTGACAGAGATTATTTGAAAGCCAAAACAGTGACCTAAGTGTCCCTGCCTCACAATCAAGCTTAAAGACCAACTATGTTAAATCCTTCAGTAATGGCATAATTGTTTCCTTTGCTGAAAACCAAACAAGTTCAGCAGCACTACATACTTGTTTTGTGGCCTGAGACCCACTGAGTGTAGCATACAGTACTGCACAAAAGTCAAAGACCACCCCGTATTTATTTAATTTCCAGTCAAAACAGCCATTAAGTACACATATGATCTCCTCAGAAATATTTCCTTGAAACTTGTTCTAACTTGTACTTAATAGCTGTTTTGACTGGAAATGAAATAATTATAGGTTGGTCTTTGCCTCAGTAGGTCCAAGGCCAAAAAATGATGCATAGGACTGTATATTAACCCTTTGGTATCAATACGTACCATTGAATACATACCGTATCAATACCATTGATACCACTGATTCTTCATTAATATTAATGAACTATCATTTATAATGGCAGAGGCTCTTATAAGTATTTAGAAATGTGCATTACTTAATGATGTACAATATCAAGTAAATTCTTGAGATACATTATGGTGTTAAGAGTTGGAAAAATGATAAAGCTACTGCATGATAAGGAGTGCTAATCACTGGCTTGACAAATGTATGCTTGTCCAACATTCCTTTCCATGTGCAATTGTTCATCAGGTGGCTGAGAACCTGGTCCAGCGAGATGGTGACTTCCTGATCCGAGACTCGTTATCCAGCCCGGGAAACTACGTCCTGACCTGCCAGTGGAAGAACAGCCCTCAGCACTTCAAAATCAACAAGGAGGTAGTGGCCATGAATGAGGCCTACTCACGTGTGCAGTATCTGTTCGAGAAAGAGGGTTTCGACAGTGTTCCTGCTCTGGTCAGGTACTACGTTGGTAATCGTCAGCCTGTCTCTGAGGTAGTGGGGGCTATCATCTTTCAGCCCATCAACAGAGCACTGCCGCTCAGGTGCCTAGAGGAGAAGTATGGAGTTGGTTCTATACGTCTGGAGGCTGGCCACAGAGAGAGGAAGAACCAGAGTTCCAAGCGACTGAGCTTGAACATCATGAACGGACACGTCCCTGATCACACCCTTGGCCGTGGGAACCTCCTCAGGTGAGGAACAAGTTCAGAGCATTCTGTCGTCTGTATCCCTGTCATACCAGTGTGAAAGGGTGTGAAAATGCAGCGGTGTATTAAGGTGGTTGATGTATTGTTTCTATGCATTGTGATGTAGCAAATTTGAAGGTGGCAAACTCCAGGAATCTTAAAGCCATTACAAACCGAACATGACGTGAATAAATAAAACTATTAATTCAGATGCGTTTTCTTTTTTTTTTATCTCAACATCAAAACTACTCACACCAGAAGTGAAGCACTTTTTTCCCTATGCAGCAAAAAAAATAAAATAAACAAAAGAAAGTCATCAAGTGACAAGAAGCCATCCAAAAAGACATGCTCACAGTGATACTGGGAAGGCTACTTTCTGTTTTGGAAAGGTGAAAAGAGAACTGAGAGTTTCATCTCTTCATTCAAGAGCCTTATAAATTTCACAGAAAGATCAGATGTCTAACTTAGTTTGAGCTGCTTTTGGAGATGCAGTTCCACACATGAAAATAATTTGATGTTGTATGTATACATCTCCATCCATCCATTTTCTAAGCCAATTCACCCCCAGGGTTGTGGGGGGGTGCTGGAGCCTATCCCAGCATTCATCGGGCGGAAGGCAGGATACACCCTGGACAGGTCGCCAGTATAAATATTATATATATATATATATATATATATATATATATATATATATATATATATACACACTGCTCAAAAAAATAAAGGGAACACTTAAACAACACAATATAACTCCAAGTAAATCAAACTTCTGTGAAATCAAACTGTCCACTTAGGAAGCAACCCTGATTGACAATCAATCCCTCCTACCAGGAGACAGGCAAGTATACCAGGAGATGTGGAGGAGGCCGTAGGAGGGCAACAACCCAGCAGCAGGACCGCTACCTCCGCCTTTGTGCAAGGAGGAACAGGAGGAGCACTGCCAGAGCCCTGCAAAATGACCTCCAGCAGGCCACAAATGTGCATTTGTCTGCACAAATGGTTAGAAACCAACTCCATGAGGATGGTATGAGGGCCCGACGTCCACAGATGGGGGTTGTGCTCACAGCCCAACACCGTGCAGGACGCTTGGCATTTGCCAGAGAACACCAGGATTGGCAACTTCGCCACTGGCGCCCTGTGCTCTTCACAGATGAAAGCAGGTTCACACTGAGCACATGTGACAGACGTGACAGAGTCTGGAGACGCCGTGGAGAGCGATCTGCTGCCTGCAACATCCTTCAGCATGACCGGTTTGGCAGTGGGTCAGTAATGGTGTGGGGTGGCTTATCTTTGGAGGGCCGCACAGCCCTCCATGTGCTCACCAGAGGTAGCCTGACTGCCATTAGGTACCGAGATGAGATCCTCAGACCCCTTGTGAGACCATATGCTGGTGCGGTTGGCCCTGGGTTCCTTCTAATACAGGACAATGCTAAACCTCATGTGGCTGGAGTGTGTCAGCAGTTCCTGCAAGATGAAGGCATTGAAGCTATGGACTGGCCTGCGAGTTCCCCAGACCTGAATCCGATTGAGCACATCTGGGACATCATGTCTCGCTCCATCCACCAACGCCACGTTGCACCACAGACTATCCAGGAGTTGGCGGATGCTTTAGTCCAGATCTGGGAGGAGATCCCTCAGGAGCATGCCCAGGCATTGTAGGGAGGTCATACAGGCACGTGGAGGCCACACACAACACTGAGCCTCATTTTGACTTGTTTTAAGGACATTACATCAAAGTTGGATCAGCCTGTAGTGCGTTTTTCCACTTTAATTTTGTGTGTGACTCCAAATCCAGGACTCCATTGGTTAATAAATTTGATTTCCATTGATGATTTTTGTGTGATTTTGTTGTCAGCACATTCAACTTTGTACAGAACAAAGTATTCAATGAGAATATTTCATTCATTTAGATCTAGGATGTGTTATTTGAGTGTTCCCTTTATTTTTTTGAGTAGTGTGTATGTATATATATATATATATATATATATATATATATATATATATATAGCCTGTCACAAAAGAGATTAGATATTGCTCTTGAGTTGTGATGGTTTTTGGTACATAAGCCACACAATTGTCAGTGGTGGACCTCTATGGGAAAAAGATTAAATTTAGGATATAATATAATACAGGGGGAGGAATTACAAGAAGAGAACACAAACTGTTTCATTCTATGTTGAAAGCATATGTGATCTCAAAATGTTTTGCTTTAATCTTAAGCCAACAGAGATTAAAAAAATTCTTGTGGCTAAGGAGGGGATAACCCGTATGAGTATGTGTGTCAGTGAGCGAAGCTGAAAAGAGAGAAACCCAACATGATGCAAAATGCCAAAACAAACCTTGACAAAAAATGGCCCAACAAAATTAAAGGCTTCTTTTCAACAGACGACGCACACATATACAGCGTATAAAATTACTACTATGTTACGCGGCAACTTCTCCAAAGCTGTTCAGATGAGCGGCCCTGTGTCTAACTGTCCCATCTCTGTCCTTCACAGCACCAAAGACAAGTGCGGGAGCCAGCCGGCGTGTTTGAACCATGTTCAGGAGCGGAGGGGGCCGCTAAAGACCCATCAGTCCGAAAGCTTTCTTCCACTGGGTGAGCACGCTAACATCCACTTTCATCCTCACTAATGCACGCTCCCTCTCTGACGGTCTGCTGCACTGACAGCCTTGAAAACCCTCTATTTTCCTTCTTGCATGTTCCACTCTGTACCTCAGCAAAAGTCTTTTCTCAAAGTCAACGTGGCATACTTACTTTGAAGTTCACTTTTAGTTGTTGAGAACGTGATGTGTGAAGTGAGACGTGGAATTGGAATGCTAAGTAATTGTTTTTAGGAGGAAGGTTATGCAGGATGATATTTCATTTTTCATTTTGTTATCAGAACATTAGCTTGAATACATCTCTTTTAGTTTGAAGTGTCTATAAAAGCTGTAAGTGACAATAAATTTATAAATAATGATATCATCAATAATTCATCCATCATCTTTTGTTTCCAGGCTCCAGGCCTCAAGCTCAGACCCACCATATGGAGATCCAGTCGTGCCCCAAGTCTCCTGTGTTCAGGACGGGCAGTGAGCCTGCCCTTAGTCCAACAGTTCCTCGCAGAATGGCTTTCGATACCCAGCCGGGCGAGGCCATCCGGGGCTCCGACAGCCAGCTCTGCCCCAAGCCGCCCCCTAAACCTAGCAAAGTGCCCTCCGCAAGACTTCCCCGCTCTCCGTGCCTGCAGCCCCTGACCCCTGTACCTCAAGTGAAACCCCAGAAGCAGTGGCCTTCGTCCCACCAACAGCAGCAGCCAGTTAGCCTGGCCAGTCCAGAGATGAACTACTGCAAACTGAGCCCTTGCAGCCCTGCTGAATGGGAAATGATTAGTGGTCTACAGGCAAATGCCAATGGATACGTGGAACGGTTGAAGACAGACGAGGAGAAAAGCAAAAGTGGCGGGACCACCAAGCTGGATCGCAGCTCCTACCATCACGCTATTGAGGCCCTGGAGAATGGCAGTGAGGAGGAAGATGAGGAGGAAGAGCAAAGAAAAGCAGAACAAGAGGCACCTGAAAAAGACAAGGCTAAAGGCTTCCGGAGGCCCATATTTGAGACAGTTTCCGCATTCAGGCCAGGGGACACTGACTTTAGGCTTCTGCCAGCAGAAAATAAGCCTCTGGAGATGTCTGTGCTGAAAAAGGCCAAAGAACTGGTGGTCACTCAGGACCCTAAGACCATTGCCAAGCACATCCTGCAAGCTGACTGTGAGGTATGCTTACAATACAACATCACTAAAATGCATTTAACTGTCCACTTGCCCCACTGAATGTTACAGAAATGGTTTGTCAAAAACAAATAAACAAACACACATTTACTTAATTTTTAAATGACCTCATATTTAGATCAGCCAAGATATGTTTGGAGTGCTTCTTTTAATATTAAACTGGAGCTATTTCTGCTAACAAATACTAGACATCAATAGTCATCCAAACCTTTTCCATAAATACATGCTCAGAAACAAGTAGACTCATCAAAGTGGTTTAGAACACACTATTACTTACTGTGAGCTGTAAATAAATAGCTGAACATACGGATTCAAAATTCGGCACACCACCTCTTGACTACCCTCAGCATTCTGCTACATGGTGACGTTCTACTGACCCTTATAGTTCACAGTAAGTCTGTGCGACCTGAATGAAGACCTGGATGCTGATCGACTTCATCTGGCTATGTGGAAAATTGCATAAATTAGAATTTTTTTGCCTTAAAATGATTACTTATGTGGTTTGTGATGCTGTATGACTTACTGTTATGTACCAAACCAAACAACAGTACAGACAAAGTCCAGACTTCAAGATGACTGCTAATAGTCTGTTTTTAGCTATGTCGCATACTTTGTCTATTTAAATACAATATTGTCATAATGTCATACACATTAGCCTTCACAAGAGCAATACTAGAGCTACAAGACACAACAAGCAATGAAAGTTCAGACACCAAACATGTTTTGGCTGGTGGACCACATTTGGGGATGGAGAAAAAAAAATGAGTGCAAATTGAATTTGTTCACAGAAATAGTCACACTTTCTGGTGAGTGGTTAATACAACCACATCTCAAAGAAACGGATGTGTTGCCTTTTGGTGGAATCTGTTGGGGGCAACGTTACTAAGTAAATGCTAGACTCTTACAGTAAAAACCTTGGGTCGGTTTATAAAGACATTCCACAAAACCATGGTTTTCCATGCAACTTCTAATGAAACGGCAAAGGATAAACCACCCATCCACACCCACAGGCTGACTACAATCAGTAGTGACAGGTCCATAATTAGCATTTCCATGTGACTCTTGCTTGTTCAGACAGTAAGTTAGAGACTGGTTCTTCCTGCCAGCCTGGTAGAGACCTGGAGGCAGGGTCGAGGTGTTTAGCTGTGTCAGATAACATGAGCTAAATGCAGAGAATGACTCCAATTAGGTCAGGATCACAAACTGCACTGGGTGTCTTTTTCGAGAGGAAAATTATCTGTTTTAGACTCATTTAAGTCTCAGTAAAGGCACAAGGCTGTTTGTTTGGATATTTGTAAATTAGATCACAGACTGGCTATTTATATCAGCCTCCAGACTAACTATATGAACAGGAAAACAGCAGGATGGAATCTACCTCTTAATATCTCTGTAAGCAAGGTTTAGTAACATTAAGCTTCCTTTTCATTTGTTTTTAAAGCAAGAACATTCAGTGCTAAGTGGTGGGTGTGCACTTCCTAGGTTGCCAGGATACTGAACGTTTCTGATGAGATGAAAGGTCAGATGGGTGTGACCTCTGGGTTGGAGCTGGTGACCCTTCCGCATGGAAGACAACTCCGCCAGGATCTCATGGAAAGGTAAATAGTACCCTGTTAGTTTCCCTCACAGCTGATGCCCACTGATGCTCTACACTGTAGAGACAGGCATACATGTGTAATTGGTCAAGTTAGCAAAGAGTGAATATTGCAATCGAGAAATCAGAAGTCAGATTTATTTGTGTAGCGCTTTTTGCAACTGTTGTCACAAAGCGGCTTCACAGAATTCCAGTAAAGGCAAAGTTTTAATGTGAATGTAAAAACCCCATGGTGAGCAAGCCAGGGGCGACAGTGGCAAGAAAAAACTCCCTCAGAGCTGATGAAGAAACCTTGGGAAGAACCAAGGCTCACAAGGGTGGACATATCCTCCTCTGGTCAAACTACCTACAAAGTTATTATACTACTAATATTAATAGCAGTAGTAGTAGCAGTAATAGCTAGGAGTCCATGAGAAACTTCAATGTAGGGTGGGCAGCTAGTGTAGCTGTATAATACTTTCCAGTCAGCTTGACAGTGATCATTTTTAAATATGTGGCTACTGGACAGTAATCCGAAACCCAAACTGCAACAGTATAGCCTAGATATATAGAGTAATTTTTCTAAATTTTGGCACAAAGTTCAAAGTTAAGCATGTAAACAAAGCCATTCAGATTATTCATTCATTGATGTGAACTGCTCCAGTGTAGGGAAACTGACAGAGTCAGAATTATTTACAGCTGCGGGTTTAAAGCTGTACAGTGTAATTTTGGGGACTTGGGGACCTCTCTGGCAGAAATAAGTAATTGCATGCAACATGCAGAAGAGCCTTTTGTAACAGTGGCTGTGCTTCAGACCCAGACACGAGCAAATAAACCTAACGATTGTGAGTTTGTTGAGAAGAGAATTTAGAGATCGCCATCAAAACTTGGTGAGGACTTCTGAGGACGTTAATGAATAATCTTCCAATGTCATCATATGTTCATTGATGTAATTGAGATTTTGTGTAAGATCAAAACACTGAGCTGGATCTACTTCTTGAGGCTGCACATGTGATGTTAATACACTAGTCCAGTCGTGAAATTTCCTCGCTACTAAGTATTCCACAGTCAACTGTCAGTGGTATTATAAGAAAGTGGAAGCGATTGGGAATGACAGCAATTTAGCCACAAGTGGTCGGCCATGTAAAATAAGAGAGCGGGGTCAGCGGATGCTGAGGCCATAATGCGCAGACGTCACTAACTTCTACAGAACTCCAAACTTCATGAGGCCTTCAGATTAGCTCAAGAACAGCAGTGAGAGCTTCATGGAATGAGTTTCCAAGGCCAAGCAGCTGCATCCAAGCCTTACATCACCAAGCGCAATGCAAAGCGTTGAATGCAGTGGTGTACAGCACCAACACTGAACTCTAGAGCTGTGGAGACGTGTTCTCCGGAGTGATGAATCACGCGTCTCTATCTGCCAATTCGATGGATGAGTCTGGGTTTAGCGGTCGTCAGGAGAACGGTACTTGTCTGACTGCATTGTGCCAAGTGTAAAGTTTGGTGGAGGGGGGATTATGGTTATTATGGTGTGGGGTTGTTTTTCAGGAGTTGGGCTCCGCCCCTTAGTTCCAGTGAAAGGATCTCTTAATGCTTCAGCAGACCAAGAGATTTTGAACAATTTCATGCTCCCAACTTTGTGGGAACAGTTTGGGGACGGCCCCTTCCTGTTCCAACATGACATGACACAAAGCGAGGTCTATAAAGACATGGACGAGCGAGTTTGGTGTGGAAAATCTTGACTGGTCTGCACAGAGTCCTGACCTCAACCTGATAGAACACCTTTGGGATGAATTAGAGCGGAGACTACGAGACAGGGCTTCTCGTCCAACATTAGTGTCAGACCTCACAAATGCGCTTCTGGAAGAGTGGTCAACAATTCCCATAAACACACTCCTAAACCTTGTGGAAAGCCTTCCCAGAAGAGTTGAAGCTGTTATAGCTGCAAAGGGTGGGCCGATATCATATTAATGCCTATGTATTAAGAATGGGATGCCACTCAAATTCATATGCGTGTTAAGGCAGAGGAACGAATACTTTTGGCAATATTGCATGTAAAGATGTGGTCTGGAAAAAGAAAAAAAAAACGGAAATACTCCCCATCGCCTCTGACTTCAGCAGCACTTGCACACTGTAGTTCAGTTTGTTCTTTTTCTCCAGGCTCAGTAATGCTACTTCTTTCAGTTTTTACAAAAACATTTTGTGTATTGTTGCTTTCATGCCTCCACAGAAAGCTTTAAGATGAGATTTTGGCATAAAACATAATTTTTGAATTAATTTATGGCATGGGGTACATGCAGGTTATAGTAAGGCAAAATAGTCCCTACAGAAAACATTTTTTCAGATTTAACGCTATTTTACCATTATCATTATACATGAAAATGTGTGTAGATTCTTAGACTTCTGTAAACTCTGAGTTGGTAAATTTCTCTATTACGAAAGAAAATATTTTTCCAGAAAAATAACTCACTCTTGGTTTACTTTCTATGGATATTGAATTGTTCTTTTGAAACACTCTGGAAAGCCATGAAAAAAATCTACAAAATACTATCAGTATTATATGTGGCACCTATGCAGGTATACAATATTTTAGCACTGTGTAAATTCTGTCTATTTCTTTATCTGTCTATTTAACACAGACATAACACCATGGCGATTGCTGTCGCTGTGGACATCTTGGGCTGTACAGGGAGCCTAGATGAGAGAGCGGCCACACTAAACCGGATCATACTGGTCGCTCTGGAGCTGAAAGACACCATGGGAGACCTTTATGCCTTCTCTTCCATAATGAAAGCACTGGACATGCCTCAGGTAGCACACACTCAGCCATCCCCCTCTACCTCACAGACTAGATGAGCTTAACTGGAAATGGAAAGATTGAGACAGATACTTGGTGTGTGATAAGACTTTTAAGAAACAGGCTTAAGCCTTTCTGATCTTTCTTCTGATCATAGATCACGAGACTGGATCACACATGGACCATGTTACGCAGGAAATACACGCAGACCGCCATCATTTACGAGAAATCTCTCAAACCATTCTACAAAGGCCTGTATGAAGCCAGTGGTAAGTTTCTGTCTTTCAGTGACTCACAATGTTGTAGATTGCTAATCCAAGATTGAGACCCGCTGTGGCAAAACTGCAGTAACTGTCACTAAAACTACATCTTCCAACATCTCACACTGTAAACTGTGTCAAAGCATCATTTGTGAACAAAATGAATACTCTGAATTTGACAACATATCAAACAGCCTCTTCCTACTGACTCCCCTGCTAAAATCAGAGCTGTGCTCGTTTTTTTTTTGGTTTTTTTGCTATTTTAACTCATACACTGATAAAAAGTTGCAACAAACAAATTAAATATGTACATACTCAAGTTTAAGGCTCAGCTGCAACATGGGCCTTAATGTTCACCACTTTTCTTTTGACACTTTTCCCAATTATAGCAGGCACTATTTGGGTGGTGGATCATTCTAAGCACTGCAGTAACACTGATGTGGTGGTGGTGTGTTATTGTGTGCTGTGCTGGTATGAGTTGATCAGACACAGCAGTGCTGCTGTAGTTCTAAGAATGATCCACTACCCAAATAGTACCTGCTCTGTGAGAGTGCATGGGAGTCCTGACCACTGAAGAACAGGGTAAAAGGGGGTAACAAAGAATCAGAGAAACAGATGGACTACAATCTGTAACTGTAGAACTACAAAGTGCACCTATACAGTAAGTGGAGCTGATAAAATGCACAATGAGCATAGAAACAAAGGAGTGGTCATAATTTTATGTCTGATCAGTGTATGTATGACATATATTCATAGTACAGTGTAATATAAATTAATCTACTGTTTAGGTATAAAACGACATAGTCGCTGTCACAGCACCTCCAAAATGGTAACTTTACAGGAGAAGGAAAAAACCTTTTTTAGCTTTAATTGGAAGTTAATAAAACAAGATTTTTTTTTTTTCAAGAAAATTTGGTAGATGGCGCTTAATACATCTTTGTGTGATATACTGACTAAAATCAGATTAGATAGATCAGATTAAACTAAACTGTTAAAACTCATGTCTGCATTTTTGCAACAACTTTCCAAAATGCATGTTTTTTAGGATCAAACTTTCCTAAATTCAGTTTAAATAGAAAAAAAAGAATGCTTGGTTCTCTGAGGGCTAAAATCCAGAAAAAAAAACATTGAACTACACAGTCCCCACCCCTTATACCCCTGATCACATGATGCGTTCAATGGCTGAAGTTTGCTTCTGTAATTTGGAGGATGATTCAGGCATGCAGTTTGCACAATGATAAATACTAGCTTTCACATTAGCCATCTAAGATATCAGTCTTATTTGCTGGTCTATTGTTTGTATTTTGTACCATGTTAAAAGTCTTAAAGTTACAGCATGCTCCACCGTGTCTGCTTTAGAAGCTGCACGTGTTGGAGGTTGGCATTGTTGAATAACTTGCCTGAGCTTGAGTGAACTAACTGTTCTGCTCTCTGCAGCGGAGGTGCCACTGAGCAGTGCCACAGTGCCACTGCTGATGCCCCTCCTCACCCTGATGGAAAGACCTGCAGTGGCCTTTGAGGGCATGGAGCTATGGGAAAGCAATGATCAGGGCTGTGAGATCATGCTGCGCCATCTAGAGGACGCCCGCGCTGTTGCACGGAACGCTGACACCTACTCCTACAACTCTCAACGAGTCCTGAAAGGTAAGACAAGTAGTTGAGGAGTCAGTAGCCACTAAGAAAACCCTGTTTGTGTAGACTGTAGCGCAGGGTATTACAGGAAACGCACTGAGATAAATACTTTTAGCATGTACACCTTGATAATGACAAGCTTGGCTAGTGCTGGACAGCACTGATAAAATTCAATATCATGGGATTTTCCAAATATGTCACATCATGATGCATCAGGTATTTAATTTTGCATTCAGTGACTGGCCCTGTGTTTCTTAGACACTGTGAATGCCTTATAAACCTAACATAGCTTGTATTGATTGAACCATTTTGTTTTATTATAAGTTAATAAGTGATGAAAACTTGAGTATCACAGAAAATTCTGATTATCAAATAGTAGATTTTGAAGTATTGGTAACATTTCTAGCATTGCAATTAAAGATGGCATGACACTAAATTTACTGAAACATGCAGTATTGGCTGATACTGAGGCAATTTTTCTGCTTTAAAAACTCTGAAGCTTTAAAGTTTGATGCAAAAAAATACTGTGCTAATTATTTACTCGCTCCTGATGTAGGTGATTAACCGAGACATGTTTGGTGTCCAAATTTTGCTTCTTAACTTTAGGATCTGAGCAAAGAGGCTAATGTTGCTAACACACACTACAATGCAAGTCACCCAAATAGCACAAACTGTTTCTGTAAAAATGCTTCACTAAAACCACATCCAAGCCTTCCTATGGCTTAGGATGAATTTCTGTCACCTATAAAAATGAACAAAACTTCCATTTTAGATAACAGGGTTTGTATTCACAAAGCACCTCTAGAACCAGTTCTTGTGACAGTGACGGTCATGAATACAGAGGAATCTGACCCGTCCTGTTACGTTCCAAAAAATGGCTCCTCGTAGTGCTGCACTTTATTTTTTTTTATAGTTCAAATTAAGTCATACTATGTTTGATACCACATTGACAAGACCTAGATTTGAGTGCTGAGAGACATTTATGGATTTATTTTTACTGAAACATTTTGGGCTATTTGGGTGACTTGCATTGTAGTGTGTGTTAGCAACATTAGCCTCTTTGCTCAGATCCTAAAGTTTAGAAGCAAAATTTGGACACCAAACATGGTGATTTACAGTGTTTGTTAGCAACGTTAGTCTTGTAGCTGCAGTTCTAAGTTAAAGAAGCATGTGGACTACAAATATGTCTCAGCCAGTCACCTCTACACGTGGGATAAATGGACAACTGGTTACATTTATTTACTTGCTAAACTGTTGCTCAGAAGGGCTACACTATATAGACAAAACACCACACTCTAAATCCATAGGCATTAATATGGAGTTGGTCTTGTTGGTGTGTTCGATTATTTTTAAGGAGGTTTTTTTAATATATTTCTGCAGACTTCCGTCCCAATGAGGACATGCTGGAGATCCTGAAGACGGACTTCCAGCTCCGCCTGCTGTGGGGCAGCAGAGGGGCTGCTGTGAACCAGACGGAACGATACGACAAGTTCAAACTCATTCTGACTGCACTGTCCAGAAAACTGGAGCCACCTGTCAAACACACTGAACTCTGAGGAAAACGGACTATAATCAGCTCAAAGAGCTGTACACAAGCAAAGACTTTCTAAATCTAAACACCACAAGCAGAAGACTGGACCCCATGGTCGAAAAAGTGGTGTGAAAGAAGAAGCCCCTTTGACAAGTACTTTGACAGGTACCACAGACCTTCTAAAAGCAAAATATATCTAAAGACTAAACCCAGTCACGTACACAGAACTCAGCATAAGCAGTCTTTTAAGGATGCTCAGCACAAGAGGATATTTTCCTGCTCTTTGGGTCTCAAAGACAAGATCACATGGATAATGAGATGAAGAATTGAAAAAGACAAAGATGCGATGAGGAGTATAAATAAGTATTCATGGAAAAAAGCATGTGGTCATCATCACTTGCCATAAGTGGCAATTATGTGTTTTATGAAGGGCCAGGTGATGAGCGGAGAAAGAGGATGAAAGGCACGTGAATGTGCTTCAGTGGACTATGAAAGATCTGTTCTGATGGACATTTTGAACGTGCTCTGATATGAATATGTAGTTTTTGTACAGTAATAGATGTCTAGGAATCAAAGTATCGAGGTTCACATTGGTCATTGTATCTGGGGGGGGAGAGAAAAAAAAAAAAAAAAAAAAAAAAAAAAAGCATACATGGAAAATGGTGTAAATAATCGTTATGATGCCAAGCATGTGAATGCTAGTCTGTGTTATATATTTTATTAAGTGTCATTGACGTGTAAATAGTCCTTTAATATCTTTATATGAAATGATGCAAGAAGTGTATAGTTAAGTGTCTAAATAAAATGTCTGTTTAACTCAACAAATGATCTCACAGAGGACTTTTTTTTTTTTTTTTTTTTTTTTTTTAAGTGAGGCCTGTTAGGGGTTGATTATTTCTTCCAAATATTACGTTGACTTGTACACTGAACAACTGATTGAGAAAATACTGAATTGCTCACAACATGCAACACCTACAACTGAATCTGAAGATTGATGGTGTTCAGACAGCAATGTTTCATGTAAGATCTGCAACTAAGAATTAAGGGAAAAAAAAAAAGTTATCAAAACAACCAGGTTTACTAAGTGAAACTCAAAATGATCCCAGGAACTAACTAAAAACTGAAGTTAGGTAAGTAAATTAGGTAAGTAAAGTCTTCAAATATGAGTGGGAAAAGCTTTAGTGTCGCTTTCCTTCATGTACGTTAGTAGTCGGTTTCATATCCCATCTTTCAGATGACTTTTTCTAGACATGGGGTGATTTTATGAAACTAATGCTGAGCAGGAACACATCCCTTCTCTTTCCACTGAAACTGTGTACCTTTGATCCTTGACTTTGGACTTGTCCTTGTATCTAAACCCAGTCAGGAACACTGGATTCTGATTGTGGATCTGAATGGTAAATTTCTACAAACATAATACATTAACATTTATTATTAAATGTAATCATTGGAAAAATAACAATAATACATGATAAAGGTGTTCCATGACAACTTTTGATCACTGTATAAACAAGGTGTGTAGCTCAAGAAATACAATAATAAGTTATTCACTTTTTAGCCTCAGTATCACCATTAGGCCGCAAATCCACAAATACAAATGGAGTATTGCTAGCTAGATCACCAGAGTGATCAAGCAAAAATAAAGAATTTATCCTTTTACACATTACTATGGAAGCCCATTAACAGGTTTTCCCCTCCTTCTACAGTTCTGGCAGCAGTATACTGACTTAGTATTTTGAAATAATGACTCCCTTATCAAAATATTGACTTAGCATCACACAGTAATTCCTTATTGTCTCAAAATAATGATTTAGCAAAATATTTACTTAGTATCCCAAAATAACCAATTTACCAAAATGACACCGCAAAATCAATTACATTCTTAAATTTATTGACTATTATTTCGACAAAGCATCTCACAAGTCTGAGAAAAAACTTTATCAAGCAAATACATCATTCTGAAACAGCAAGGCATTGCTTTGAGATGCCAAGTCAGTATTTCAAGAAAGTATCTATCGATACCAAAACACAGAAGAAATATCAGTCTTCCACGCTTAATACTGAAAAAGTATTCCGGTCCGGTCACACAAAACATGCACAGCAAACAGAAGGATTGGGACGAACAGACTTTAGTATTTATTTCTTGTTTGCTCTTGATCAAACACAACCCAGAACATAGTGGTCACCACTGTCTTACTGTACAATATAATTATACAAAGGTAGCAGTCAGCGCCAACACCATTCACTCACTCATTCATTTACTCACTGAAGTTCAAATTCAAATGCAATAGGGTAAAAAAGTGCATTGGTTAAGACCAGGCTCCAATAAAGTATTGTTCAGACAAAAAAAAAAAAAGAAAAAAAAAAAAAAAAGAAAAGAAAAAAAGTGATGATTACAAACAGATAACGGCACGATTCTTTAAAAGCGAAGCAAAGTCATTCACTCGGTTAAAAACCCTATAAAAAGACACGATAAAAACATTCAGTATGAAATAAAAGTTGTTAATACTTACAATTCAGTAATAAAAACTAACTAGGTATATACACATGTATACATGTATACATATATCCATATGCATACACATCGTTTTCATATATGTATGAAATCACATTCACAAACATACGCACTGAAAGATGGGCATTTATGAGGCCCCATTACGAGGCCCTTGCGTGTTCTTCAAGCACATGTGAAATCGTGAACAGAGTGAAGGGTTTCTATAGGCTGTAAGGATGTGGATGGCTGGAATGCTGAGTGAATTTCTGAGGGTCGTCACAGGTCCAGCTTTTGGTCCACCTGCGTATGGTGATGCACCCCCTTGCTGGTCTTAGTCAGTACTGCACCAGGCACCGGTGATCCACAGTACAGGCACCCACTTGGTTTTCGTGTTGGGGACTGCTAGCATAGCTACTGTGGTCCCACCCTGTTTCTACTGTGGTTTGTTCATGCTTTGATGGCAGAACAGTGAGGCATGACAATGACTCTTGAATGCATCAGGGAATGCAGTCGAAATGTGAAAAATACTCAATGGACACAAACAAGACAAGACATCACATCATAAGTAGGGTGAAAAGGGTTTAGAAGTGAACAGGCTGAAGTGGTTTTGTCCTAGTAGGGGCTGAATGGGTCAGCCCTGAGGGAGGAAGTAATGAGCTTAGATCATGCATGTTAAGATGGGCAAATGAGATGGTGCAGGCAAAAATATTTGTTCCCATGACGGCGCTGGAATGGAATTCAACAGGATGGAATGTTAGTGCCAGGCACACTTTTAGGATCAATGCATCAAACAAGCTTTGGGTTTTAACCTCCTTTCATGCGTCTGATTCCTCGCATTATGCTTCCCACACCTACACCACAAGCCTCTGCTGCAATGGAATGATGTTAACGGCAATGACAGTGTCAGCATGCAAGACATGCATCCTGTCCTCATTTCCTACATTTTTCCCCCGCACCCTTTCTGTCTCTTTCAGTCTGAAAACCCTGAACTACCTACTATTAGACCCAGAGCAGCATGTCCCCTCCACCAACACCACAGAGCCCCACTCTTCCACTCAGGAACCTGTAGCCACAGAAAGAGGAGAGAGTACAGTCACTCACATAGATCAACACTAGAGAGGACTGAGGGGCTGGCCAGGGACAAGAGGTCACGATTAAAACAAACATTGTGGAGATCCTGTGTGCCATGATAAATCGACTTGAACACATAAAACGATAAGATATGCGCTTCATGATCTTACATAAACCTGCAGTAGTGCCAAAAAATGGGGGCTGTACAAATGCACCTGACAACCATAGGCAACCTTGTTTGTTCAGGACTCAGGACACTCCTCAAGCTGGTATATGTAAAAGTAGTATAGGCCACAAAAACAAGTTTAAATGACCATCTCAAAACCACTTAATTAACCAATTCTCTTAAACTATTCTCAGTGATTTCTGACCTCTGCAGGCCAAAGGCAAGGTGGCACCATGGAAAAACATGTCATGCAACACTGCCACCTAGAGGAGATCCTCTGAAATGCAGCTTTTGAATCAATAATTCTGTATAGGAAGGTCCCTGCTGAACAGATTTACTGAAATGAGGCTAACTATGGTTGATAAACATTACCAGTACTTAACTATTTTATACTCTTGCATTACTGTGGAAAAACTACAGAGAAAAAACAAGTTGCAGAGCAGCTGAATGCAGGTCGTAGTGTTAGCGGTGCTGACCGAGAGGTCATGGCAAAATGAGGGACAATCCAAATGAGAAAAAAATGAAGAAATTACTTTATCAATTTACTTTGCTCAAAATTTCCATGCAGACACAAAATGGAACAAATTAAGAACAGTGTGCTTGACACCTAATAAAATTAATAACAGGACAATAAACGTAAATTTTTAAGAAGGAGCTAATTTGTCACTGAGGAAAAACCTTCTCAACTAGGAGGAATACAGTCAGTCAGTCATAGTACCCTAATAGTTGTCATGGTCACTTTGGGAAGAATGGGTGTGTGTACATGTGTGTTTGTCCAGGGCTCACACAGTGAACAGAGTATGATTCAGGGAGTCGTGCTGCCAATGCAGCGTCAATTCTGACATGCACATGTTCCCATTCCTGATGTCTTTACAGGCCACCATGCCGTGGGTGATCAAATGTAGGTGACCGCACCTTTGCTGTGTTTCTCCAGTGTGATCTCCACATAGGACGTGGGCACATAGCCTTCCTCTCCACTCTGCTTACGAACTCGTGTCCAGCCGTCTCCTTTATCCTCCTCTATAACATACAGCACCTCATCCTCCTTCATCACCAACGTGCCCTCGTTAGATCCTGTCAACACACACATAGCACATGCACACAGTGGTATTAAAAAATAAAAAAATAAATAAAAAATAAAAAGTTAATTCAAGCAATAACACATTCTGCATTACATAACTACACCATAAAGTAAAGCACTACAGAATTAGTTTTATACTGGGAGGGGCAGTCTGTAAAACTTAGTGTGAAATGGCCTTGAGGCTTTGCTGCCCCTTTCTAACAAAGACACTGTCCTAGATGTAATGAATATGTAATATGTATGCATGGTGCCTACATATTATGGACACACAGCCCACTAATTCTCAAGCACAAGCTATGTGCAGGCGTTTTTTGGTGCATGTGCGCATCAGACAAACTTACACATAAAGACATCCAGTAATACAATTACTTCACAAACATATGTTTGGAAAACTAAAGTTGTGTGAGCAGTAAGAGAGACTGCAGAGAGCCAAGCATTATCCATTAAACGCATAGGTTTGTACCATCAAAAGAGTAGAGCGCTTTGCAGTGTCCAATTGCAGGAAGAGGATCATCATCATCAAACTCGTCATCGAACTCGTGTGGGTCAGGCTGTGGGGGGGACCGGTGCTCCTGGCTGTGATCGTCTGTGTAGCTGCCCTCAGGACTATAAAAACACAGACAGAAAAACAATTACCACATGTAGTCTTATAATCTATATGAACACTATCATTAGCGTTCTATTTAATGATTACAAGCTGCTGCACTTTGATTTAAGACACGAGACAGTGTGAGACTAGACACTCAATGAGAGGAGATTCCTTAAGCAAAATGATACTGTTCTGTTTAAGGCAGCTATAAATTTAAATGCCCACCTTTCTCTGCCATGAGGAGCATGATGATTTACATCTGTGCTAGGCCGTCGGTCACTCCGAGAACTCTGTTTAGCCCCCTCTACTTCTGCCAGCCATGTCTGAGAGACAGACAGAAGGAAAGACTTGAAAAAAAGAACTAGAAAAATGTATTCTTGAATTTTCTCTTCAATTTGAATAGATCAGCATTCAATGTACCCAATTCTCCCCTTACCCCAAAGGAAGTTGCCAAGTAAAAAGAAGTCTGACATCTCACATTTACTTCTTTAGTTTTGCACTGTAGCACCAAAGGGTATCAACAAACAGCTTGGAAGTAATGAAAGCAACTTCCCACCAAATTAACATCAGCCAAGCTGCACATCAAAATAACCATACATTTGTATTTAATTAATCACATAATCTCAAATAGACTTGTGAAATAGGCTTATGTAGCTTCTGAAACTGTCTCTACAAAAATTGAAAAAAGTACTGACAAAATTCAAACTTTAAGATACAACTTACAAGGCTACAACTACTGGCTACACATGGCTACAAGACGTAATGTATTTTATCCATTTTCATAAATAGCCAGATGCCATACAGCATAAAAACATGACCAAGTCTATATGACAAAGCTCAACAACTGTACGCAGTTTGAGAAGTGTGGAATGCTTTAGGCATGCCGTCTGCAGTATGTTAATTTGTGTAGACAATCAGAATGTTGGTAAACATACATGTTGGCTATACGTCTGGGTGGACAACTTGCATCCAGTCAACATGAAAGCAGCTCAATTGATGGTACAATTTACAGTAAATACAAAGAGAATATGCAAAACCTTTCCACTTTTCCTGCTTTCAAAGCTGGCAGAGGTGATATTAATAGCATTAATCCCAGGGAGAGACCTGAGTTTGGTAAGACTTGCAGCCCAAAAGCCAACAGCAATTTAGTTAATTCTTTCAGATGAAGACGAAGTTGCCAAACACTATTACATGACCAATAAGTGTGCCAGAATTAAACTCGCAAGGTATGTTGTATTGTGTCTTTTTTTTTTTTTTTTTTTTAAGATAATAATAGTCTGTAAAGATTTTGTGAGGCATGTTGAGTATGTTGGCTCCTATTTTTATGCTCAACAGAGAAAAATATTCATTTTGTTTAATCTATACATGATTCTGGGGAAATGTAAATATTTGTATGAGAGCAAAAAAAGTACAGTATATTGATTCCTATCAGCAAGCAAGTTAAACTTACTAGCATACGACATACTGAGACAAACGATGTTTGAGTGGTAAAAAATTACCAAAAGCCTGTTTAAATCATTAAACGTGGTTATTATAATGGCTCTTTACATTAATTCCTCCTAGATTACTCTGAATATTTCTGAAAGATGTTCAAGCTCTAAGCTCCTTTGTTGTATCTGGTCATAAAATCTCATTAGCCATGTCATTCTTTCTTCAGCCGGGGTCGACCAGAGAAGGATAAGGTTCCTCCCTTGAGTCTTGGTTCCTCTTTAGGTTTCTTCCTCTTATTGTTAGGGATTTTTTCACAACTGGGGATTGGACCAGGATTCAGTTCCTTATGTCTATACATGGACTCCAGTATATTTTCTTTTTTATCTCTTTGATAAACCTTCCATAAACTGCTTTCCTTCAATAAACTCTTTCTGTAAAGCTGCTTTGAGACAACTAGTTGTAAAAAGTGCTATACCATTTAATGTTGTTGTTTTAGCCGTCTCCCAAGCAGGTGGGAAATGAATTAAAACCTAAGTTGTAATTTCACCTTGTTCCCATTTGGGTCAGATGTGCAGTGGGAAAAACACCTCTATAAAGGAAGTGCTTCTTCATTAAACCATGTAATGAAATGTTCATTAATTTGATGGAAATTAACAACACAAATTTCTCAAGCTGTTACAATAAGGTAACAAAAAACGTTTTCCAATATCTAACGTTTAAAAAAAGAAAAACTGATCTCAGGATTACAAAATCCTGTTGTATCAAAGAAGCGCTACCCATGTTATCCATCCTAAAGTATGTTACTGGGTGTTGTGTAACACTGATTTGTCCTATAAGCTCCCAATAACTACTTCAGTGTTTTATATCTAGTGCAAAACTAAAGAAACAAACTTAAACACCAAACATGTCTTAGCTGATTAACCACATTTGGAGTGAAACTGTGTAAACAGGGGTTTTTTTTTTGGCCAAACTATTCCTTTAATATATCTTATAACAAAGGAAACCACTGCCTGAATTCATCAGCACTGCTTTCTGTGTATAAAAAAAAGGGAAATGCGATGTGTCCATTTCTCCACAAGGTGTCACTAACAAACAGTGTTGCCCAGTTGTGCACTACAGCTCATGTCTCCAGATGTGCCTTTGGGGGCTGCATTTCCTTATATGACCATAACAATGGGGCGCTTCACTGGGGAGGTTACCTCATTTTTATGGATCTCAGAGCGCAGCTTCTCCATGTTGCATATGGTCTCTGAGATCTTTGGCTGGAGACTCCCAGGATCACCCATCTGAGGGTTCTTCTCATAAACGTCCTTCATTTTGTTTAATGCATCTCTGTAAGATGGAGATTTACAGAAGAGAATCTTCTCACAAACTAGCAACCACGACATGGACTACAAAACATGTCAGTTTCATGTAAATTATATAATATAAATAAATTATATATATATATATATATATATATATATATATATATATATAAACACATTTTTATGAACAGTTACTGCCATGTTCTACCTTTGGTCCATTTCTTTCTGAAGTTCTCTACTGAGCTCGTCAATCCTCTGCTGTAGTTTCTTACGTCTCTGTTCCGGGGGGAGGTGGCTGAGATCTTCCAGGTTTGGAGCCTGGAAAGACATAGCTTAGCGGTTAGCGACTAACATGTTGAAACTTGTGGACAGACACCCTTACGCAGCTAGTCAGAGAGCACTACGAAACAAAAACAAATCCCAAACGAGGTGTCCTTCCCAGAGTTAAATGGGCTCATGTACTGTTAAAGCTCAGAATGAAATGTGTATGGTAAGATCAAGCATGGATGGCTAGAATGGATGAAAATTGTGATCATATAAAAATACATTATTTCACTGCCTTGTTTACATAAAGTAACCCAAAAAACTTCAAGAAGGACATCTTCACAAAAAAGCAGCGAAGAACAGTAGTGATGGCTCTCATTCTGTCTTTAGGAGGGTGAAGGATCCTAAAACAGGACTGACTCTAGGACCTAGACTCTACTCAAGTCCACAGGCATGGCTACTTCTACAGCACTCCAACACTATATCACCTCCATACTCACCAGCTTCACTGACCACTGAGCAGTTGTGGTTAGACCACGCCATTCACAAACACACAGAAACACACAATGACAAGTAGCTCATCAGCATTGGTCAATACTCTGGCTCCAAGGACGGATTTAGACACTAACAGCACTTCATCATGCTGACACAACAGGCCTGGGCTGAGGCCCGGAAACCTAGTCTGTGTCTAAAGGTTCCCCTGGGTGAGATAGGGTTAACACAGCAAGGAAGGGGACGGGACAGTTAGCGTTCTTATGGTAGTCAACAAACACTCGCCACAGACTACAGACCACTATTGAGCTCGTCAGTCTGATGAAGGGGCGCCACTTATTCTTTAGCTGGCCTCAGAACAGGACCTTAAAAGAATGTAGATGCAGAACTGAGCAGATGATCATGAAGATTTTTTGTTGTTTGAAACTAACTACTAATCTGCCATTAGTAGTTAAAGTAGTAAGTTGGTTAGAAGATCAGTGTCTGGTTGCGAGTCAGTACGAATGATAGTTAAAGTAATGGTTTGGTGAAAAATGTAATTTACACAATGATCCTTTTAACCCAGATGCAGTTGTTTAGCCAAGACATGTTTAGCATTTAGATGTTGCTTCTTTAGTTTAGTGCTGGAGCTGAGAGGCCATCACTGCAAACAATGTGACACTAGAAAGCCAATTATCAACTCTTTTCTGTAAATACATCCCCAAAACTCTACTCAACCCATTCAAACAGCATCCAAGACTATCAAGTTCACACAGATTTGTTGATATTTAGAGAACACTATGACTTTGAACTACAAAACTTCACCAGGTAGCGTTTTAGACACTTCAGCTAAACACTGTTTACATGGTTAAGCTGTTTGTTTCTATAGCTTACAGAAAGTCATACTGTGCCCTAAACCCCATCAATAATTGTCTGCATGACATTAATGAAGACCTAGATGTGGTTTGACTGAGTTGAGAGAGGTTTTGGAGATGTATGTACAAAAAAGCATTTGAGTGACTACTGACTTCTGGTCAATACATATCTGCAACATGAACCTCACAGGTCCAGCACTAAAATAAAGAAGTTAAATTTGGATGCTAAACATGTTTTGGCCGGTCAATTACATCTGGGGTAAGTGGAATATTGTGTGAATCAGATTTTTTGCCAAACCATTCCTCCAAGTGGCCAAACACCACTGAAACATTAAAATACCTACTGAAATACCCACTGAAATACCCAACACCTGTAACCCGATTTCAACGTTTGACAAAATCTTTTCACAGCTATGAGTGCTGGTCTAGCATCAACTCCTTTCCACAATCAAACTCATACAAGAACTGATCCAAGAGCAGCACTCTAAGAGCCTAAAAGGATGATGAACTGACCTTCAAAACCGGTCTTTCTCTGAAAGATTAGTCAATAACTGAAATCATCAGCAAAACACAAACACACACACGCACACACTTCAGCAAACTCTTACCCCTCTCTTCAGACCCCGGAAAGATGGGATCTTGGACTTTACCGTTCTCATTTCATTCAGACAATGAGCTATCCGCTCAGTGGGGAACTTAGGAGACTGAAAGTGGGCATGAGGGAAACTAGGGAGGGGTGGGGGAGGAATGGATGGGGGAAGCTGGGGCAACAAATCATCAAAAGGTCAACAACTAAACAAAAACAACCAAACAAACAAACAAAAGGCACTCACTATGGCTTGCCAGTCACCAAGTTAAATACTACATTAAAAACAAGAATCAAGACATGAAATGCAGCTACAAAACCAAGCTACATAAACAATGACTGCAAAAAGAACTGAATGATCAACTTCCACGTGAATGAACTGATGAACTGAGAGGACCCCCCCCCCCAAAAATGGTGCAGTTAAATAAAAGAAAAGCAAAACCTGTAATGCCCTGGTGGCATGCCAGTATGAAGTGTCATGCCATAAATAGCAGGTTACTGATTAACTGTATGTTAAACCCTTTTACAGCTCTGGCAGGTCAAAGTCTTGTGCAGGCTTGTAAGATTTGGTTTACATAACCTGTTCTGAAAAAGCAATTGCTTTATAATCATTAGGGAGGAGAACCTGATGTGAAATTGTCTTTAAACTGGAATACTGACTAAAAACAGCTGTAACGGCATATGTGAATGTATACAGTAAAATGTCTTGTGACTGAGTAGGTAAAAAGGTGGACCATCGTGTTAGCATAGTATATGTGCTTGTACGTGTGCAAGTCTTACTTTGGGTTTTTTCCCAAAGAGCCACAGCTTGTTCTTGGCTTTTCCGATAGAGTGTTTGGGGTCAGGTTTGCTTCCATCGGTTTTAGGGGTTCCAATAGTGCCGTCCGATCCTGTGCGCTGGATGTTCTGACTGAAGTCCTCGAAGGGGAAGTCACCTGGGGGCTCAAACCCTGACTTGAATGACTCTACTACGATTGATGAGTCCTGTGGTAGAATGACATCAAGTTAAAATAACATACGCTGATCACTAAATCATAACACTGCTCACATAAAACTGATCACTGCTGAAGGACAGTAATAAGACCTTTGCAGCAAGCTGGACTGCATGAACAACACTGAGCAGTGGCAAGTGGTATTGCAACATTGTGTACACAGCCTGTCCTTTAAATCCTATATACTTAATATCAATCATTACACAAGCTGAGCATAGTTATGAAACATATTAATATTACATGTAATGAATCATGGGCATTGCCAAATGGTATGAACAGGCTCAAGGTGGTCAGCCACTCTGAAACAGGCATGTTAACAGAGGGTGTGGTCTACATTCTGGAAGAGCCTGGAGCAGATCCACACAGCTTGCTCCTAGGGGCCTATACAGGCACAGCCCAGGATAATGGGAAACCCTCAGAAGAGCATGACCTACACTTGTAAACATGCAAGGCAAAGCAAAAACACTAACACAAATATTCTAATAACTGGACTGTTATTATGTGGAGAGGGTAGGAGATGGGTCGTGGTCATGGGTGTAATAAGATTGAAGAAGTCATACTGGACCTTTTTATGAGCATCATGGGAAAGAGCTCATAAGCTCTGGCCACAATGTTGAACTTCCTCCTTAAAAAACTCCCACTTTTGACAATGTTTACCAGACTACATTGCCCAAAGGCAATACATTTCTCAACGGCTTCAGAGCATAATGGCAGCTGATATATGAGAAAGTGAAACATGTAATACAAATGCTGCAACTGCTTTGCCTTCTGATAAAAGCTCTGACTATCAGATTAGGTAACACACACTTTTTATGCCAACCCACAATATCAAGATAACTAAAAGATTGATACAGCTGCCCATTTTTGCACCTTCACTCACCCTGCGCTCATCCACGTTTTTGGCAGCAGTCACCATGCCCTCCAGACACTTGGAAATGATGGGGATGACTTTCCTCTCCACTTCAGCAAAGCTCCGGTAGGTCTCCCCCAGTTTCACTGTTCGACGTTCATCCATATCCTGTAGGTTCTGTAAAATAAGCAAATCCAAAAATTATATTATGCACACTAATACAACCATCCTTTGTAGAAGCTGAAACAAACCTTACATTATTTTTTTGCAAATTAGTTTAAAAAAATTAAAATCTAAATACAATACAATTCAGATGGGAAGCGAACATTTACCTTAAATATCTGTGGGATGGCTGCATTGAAATGCTTCCACTGTTCAGCATTAAAGTTCTGCAGCTGAGCAGCATACTCATTCTTACTCTCATCTGCCATGTGGGTTCTCAAATACAGCTGGGCTTTAGCCTGAGAAAAAAAAAAAAAAAAAAAAAAAAAAAAAAAAAAAAAAACACAGGCAGGACTTCCAACTGAAGCTGCAGTAAGCAGAAAATTCAATCAAAACTGACTTAAAGTGACTGGAATGATCTGGAATGAAAATTCACCTATATTTTAGAAGTAGGACCAACAGAATGCAGTGTTTATGTAACATTCTAAAGCAATGTTGTCAGCTGCAAACCACAAATACAACTTTCTGCCTACCTTTTCCACCTCCGACTTTGTGGCATTGATGTCGTTATCTAACCTCTCAAAGATTATCTGGGACTTCTCAGCTTCTCTGCATTCTCGCTCAAACTTTTTCTTGCTCTGTCATATTCACACAGGAAAAACAGGAACAGAAGCTCAGCGTGATATGAAACATGACCTGGGCCCACATGCAACAATCATTCAGTGAGAGTGCTAATCTGCACGCAGTAATCTGCTAAAGTATTATGCGCATGAACAGTGCTGCTGGAAAGTTTGCAAACTCTTTAGAATTCTCGGAATTTCTGCATAATTGTGACCTTAAATATGTTCAGGTCTTCATCCAAGTCATACAAATGAACATAGCTTTAAAAAAACCAAAAAAACCAAAACCCCACCACATACAATTCTATACTTTTAATTCCTTTATCAAAGAGAGATCCAACATCAATTCTCTTTCAAGGAAAAAAAGTAAGTGAATCTGTGTTCATTTAACCTCTGTGAGCAGGAATGACTTCAACTAAATGTTTATTGTAAATGTTGATCAGTGTGTTGGTCACTGTGACCACCATATTATATAGCTGGAATGAGGTTCTTAAGGAGTGTGATACTTCTCAATTAAGCCAAAAAGATATTTTGTAACTCATCCATCCAAAGAACATTCTTCCATGGCTTTCTCTTTGCTATCATCTTATACATACTGTTCCTGTCTGGTGTTTGCCTGATGGTGGACTCATGAACAACGACATTAGCCAGTGTAATACAGGCCCCCAAATTTCATATGCCTTGCTTTTGGAGTTTTTGATGGACGACCACTCTTAGGAAGGGCAACAATGTTGCTGAATTTCCTCCATCGCCCCTATTTTACTGTCCTCCAAAGTTCTGACAGTGAACAGTTGGAAGTCCAAACTTCATAGAAATTCCAGCGTGATGAGCATCAAAAACTTGGAGATTTCTTGGGACCTCAGAAAACAAGAGAAGACCAGATGTTGATAATGAAGATGCAGGTTGATTTTTATTTTATTTTCTAAATAAGGCACCCAAACTCAAACCTGTCTTTAATCCAACTGATTGAACCTTCTGACTCAAATTAGGCCATAGACTAATCTGATTGTGCTAGAGCTTCACATGATAGTCCACCATAATTATTTAGTATTGGATCAGTTCGTTCAACAAGTGAACGTAAAAGTCTGTACTTGTGTTTGTTATTTGTTTTACTAGATTTGAATTCAAAGACAAAGATCTGAAAAAATGTTCAGAATTCTAAAGGAGTCACAAGTTCTCTAGCACCACTGTACCCATCAAACAGCTGGCATGACTATTATAGAAGATACCAGACAGAATCCAATACAGTAGCAAACAAATCAGTGGGGTGAAAGAGCGAAAGTGGCAATTTGTCCTTTGGAGTTTGTCAGAACATCTGTGTTTAATTTTGTGACAGTGCACAAAGAGGAATACCTAAGGCATTACAGCATGGCCATTCTCAATGTGAGATTCAGCTGTTGCTGGCTAGCACTTGCACTAACCATAAAGCTGCAAAAACAATCCAGCTTTACTGTCTACAACACACACTGACAGCCTCGCTCTGTACAGTGTTACAGTCTGCTGTTTGTGTGTGGTAAGGAAGTGTGTGTCTGTATGTTTTGGAGGGGCTGGGGGGGGGGGGGGTACACTGAGTAGTACACATGAACTTATGCCAACAGTCTTCTGCTGTACCCTTCCTTGTTTCTTTCCCTGTCCTCTCTCACACAAACACACTTACAAAGATGTGGATTTGAATATCTGGATGAGTGTGAGGGAGAGCAGGTCATAGCTGGAGAAAGGTTTGTGGATCGGTCATCCAAACACACACTCAGCCACTGTAGCTGATACAGGTGCAGACACACAATCTAACAAATACTCACATTGTCCATTTGTTTCCAGCACTGTTCCAAATACTGCTGGGCTTTCCTTCCCTCCTGAAGGTGCTGTGAAACATAGAACACATTTTTTAAAAACAGGCTCAAGAGCTGGAACAAAATACTGGCTTGCAGATGGATATTTATCATATCATCAATAAAGCAGGGACCATTTTCCTGCTTATTTTTCTTCTAATGCTCAATTATATATGATGTACCAAAAACAGTCGAAATCCTTTTTTACATGACTATTTTCAAAACTCTCTTTATCCCATGCAATTAAACAGACTATTTTTTGTTACTGTGCCTTTAAGGCAGATTTTTGCAAATGACCTCTGTTCTGACAGGCAGCCATGTATTACGCCTCGTTTAATAACAAGGCTGAAACATTTGTTATAACTTTAATGTGAACGGGTGAAGCTAAACTGATGTATGCTGAATGGCTGGGATGTCAATTTGTTGGTTTTTGTGACATCACATGAAAACGGGCTGTTTTTGCAGCATAGTTTTCATATAAACACAATACAGACTGGAGAGTGAGTGGTGTATTTTAAAACAATTACATTACATAAAACCCATTTCATAAAAAGTGGTTTTAAAAATGAGCTTTTCCATAAAAATTAGTTTTTACCTTTAATGGTGTGTTTATACATATGAAAAAGGCAGATACCTCTGATGTGAGGAAAACTGTTCATTTCTAAAGAATGGCACAATCTCACATAATCTCATATTACCACCTAATATTGTATCTCCTGCACAGAGTCTCTTAGAAACCTAGATCTGGGGCTTCTAGAATTTTGGGAAACTCTGCTTTGGTGCTACCATATATTTAGAATATATTCACAGATTTTATCATTTGGGTTTATAAAAAATTTGAGAACTTTAAACTGGCAGTCATACCACTGAGTGAAGCTTAACAAAAACTACGAAAGTCTTTAAATGTTAGACAATATTAAATTATATAATTCAATATTACTGGTTATGAGAATTTTCAGCTCTTGAAAATCTGCATACACTACAAACGTTTCATAGTGGTCAGGTCCTAGTAAAAAGGCTTGTGTTTTGCACTGTATGACCGAGATCCTCACATGTTTTCTCTCTGCCTTCAAGTCCTGCGAGTATCTCATCAGCTCTCCATACACCTTGTGACCCATGTCCTCGGCAACGACCTCTCGCTGACCCGCATAGTCATTCAGCTCGTTTAGTATGGCATAGAACGACAGGCATGACGTGAACCTGCAAAACCGAAACACACAATCACTCAGACACTCAGCACTTTGGTCTTGATATATTATAATAAAACCTTACATTGAAAAACAGTACTTTTAACCAGCATATACAAATGTCCAGTATACTGGACACTGAATATTATATATTACCCAGTAAACAAAAAAGAATTCATACACTTTTATTGAGCATGCAGCGGACATAATGAAATATTCATAACAAAAATATTTTTTGTTTTTGAAATGTTTAGTCTTGGGACTGTGTAGGTTAAAACAATGGTTCAGCCTAAACTCAAATTTATATTGCTGGGCTTTTCCCCTTTACTCCAAATGACAGCAGGATTTCTAAAGTTGGCTTTTTAGTTTTGCACTTGAAAGCACTTTGACATATCGTCTTGTAAAAATGAACAAATGTTTGCTTAACAACTTGATATAGTTTGAAAGTATGTGTCTACATTGAACAAAAACATTTAACATTTTTACAGTTTTACAGTAATACTTTCATTAAAGAACTCTAGTACACAGCTTTTGCAGTCCTCCATTTCTAACAACTGACAAACACATTGTTAATGAGTAATCTGATGTGCTCGCCTTCAGTTTAGCTTATGAAGTCCTAATCAATAGGAGAGCTAATTTGGCAGCATGTGTCAAGTTTTAAATTCTACTACTACAATACTTAAAAGTTAAAATACAGCATGTATGATGATTCTGCTAAATAAATATAAAACCAAAATCAGAAACTCATTTTTTTTTATAAGTTATTAATCTCCAATGCATAACTAAATAAGCAAACATGAAGTATATCCTGGCTGGTCGCCTGTAGAAACTTTGCAATGCATTCATCATAAGCATAAATATTCACAAATGAGGAATCACAAATCATCAATAACTTCATAAATGATCAGAAGATGAACTGCCTCAGGTCCTACCTAGGACTAGTGGCACAGACACCACAGCATTACTTATTTTTTGTAATATGTGCTCTAGAGGACTGGAGATTGTTGATGTTGACTGATTGCCAAGCAGACAAGCTTGACCTGCTCACTTTATTAAACTACACACACACATTGCTGTCATGGACAGAGGAGAACATCCTGACTGTCTGGATAGACGTCCTCCCTTTATGACTGAAGAGGAATTACCACCAAAAGCAAACAATCTCCCCTCCACTGTCCAACTCCATTCAGCATTTGCCCTCACTGTAACAGCACAGGATGGAATGTGCAAGGGACAGGAGTCCTCCATGTCAAATGATGCACATCTAATGGAATTCATTATAGGAAGAGGGAGGCTCCTGAACTGACGCCCAGCCGATACTCCCCGTTGCCTACATCAGCAATATTATTGTGACATTTGTACAGTAGGTACAACCACAATCTCCTCGTTGCTTGCCAGACAAGCCCTTGTTTTCAAGAATTAGAGTCTTCTCAAATTGCATACTTCAAGAATTTTGAGATGGTCCTTGATTATTTGGATTATTTGAAAGCAGTACTGAAATAGGGAATTCAGCTGGGCAACGTTTTTGCCAGAATTCTCAGAAGCCACCTTGTTAACACACTCAGTGGAGGATATTCAGATGTGATTTGAAATTAACAGAAGACGAAAGCAAAATTGTGAATGTCTGATGCCTCATTTAATAAGAAGACATTGTTAATGATCATGAAGTGTAACAGTGGATTGGATTACTAGCAGTACTGTCTCACTAAAAGGCTAATACTGAATTCCTTCATGTTATTACTGTTCATGGAAACTAGCTTTAAGAACTAGATTTTATTACTAATTTCAAGAAATCTTACGAAGTAAAGCTTGTTTCCATTGGTAGAATGTTTGTTCAATACTACAGAACACTGTCTTTTCTGTGAACAAGTCTGCTGGACTTATTTAAGCAATAAGCTATTTCAAAAAATGGTCAAAGTAAAGCATGTACTTTCAATGCTATAGATGGGCTTATAAATGAGAAGTTATGAGTGGTCTGACCGCAGTAACACAGCTAAAATGAGCTGCATTCCCCTTTTCATAACATTCCAAGTAAGACTCACCGGGGCTCATCGTCTTTGGATCGCTTAGGGCAGTATTTTTTCACCAGGCTCCTGTTGGATAACAAAAATATTTAACACACACACGCACACACAAACAAATGGTTCAGAAATTACATTCCTGAATATAAACATTTTTAAATCATATTCATTTCCATGTACAAGAATAAAAGAAGTCAGACTAAACAGTCTATGTAGTTTACACATCAGAGAGCTAAACTAGGTCAAAGACAGGAGAGAAACCCAACACTATGTTAATTCCCTTCCCTTTGCCCCACTTCTTCCCCAAAATGCTATATTTACAGGCAGCAGGAACGGAGTAGTTCTCTGATAAATGAGAAGCAGCATTGCTGTGTTTAGGCATGTTCCTCTCCTGAGGGACATACAGTGGGGGTTGGAGTGCGTATGGGACTAAATGAGTCCCCCCCGCCCACAGATACCCACTGAGCTGGGCTAATGATGCCTGCTACTTCCCTTAAACGTGCTTCCTCTAATTCACTAATAAAAGCATCTCAGACTGATCACTTCCCTCTGTGATTAATATATAGAGCAGCATCAGGTAAAACTCCTGCATACCAGTATGTGTGTCTGCCAAGTCATGGCAGTTTCTCATCATGTTTCTCATCAAAGTATAGACAGAACGGCCACTTCAACAAGTACACCTTATATCCACACACTACACATCCTACAGCCTTAATTGTAGAACTACTAAGTAGACCTATTTTGTAAGTGGAGCTGATAAAATAATACAATGATATAAATAGCCATACAGCCATAAAGTGGTGAGGTGGTGAGTGGCAACACATGTAAATACACACGTCTAACTGACACATCATACCACTGATGCATACTCTGATTACTCTAATTGCTTTTATGAAAGTGTCCAATCAGATAGTCGATGTTTGGCACAGTAACCAATTGTGTCACACACACACAGTCACATGCTGAGATTCAACACTCGAATGAACACTGAGCAGAAGATAAAATAGCTGATAAAAAGCAAAAGGTATTCAAAGCATGGGACGTTTTTACTAATTTAAAGATTATTAGGCTGCTGTGGGAGACAGAAATGGTCTACAGCAATACATACACTTTCCCTCTTTGCCTCAACCTGCTTGTGTTTTAACAACATGCCCCTAAAATGTCCATGCTGGTGAGAGTAGCGATTTGGCTCACTTCAATGAGAATACATTATTGATTTAAGGTGAACAGCTAGTGCGGATTTTGAAAATATATTAATAAATACAAAAATACAAATTCTACTCTAAAACCAGCTTTACTGGTTTTACTTTTCTATGATCAAACTCAGATATCATTTTTAGCAACTGCAGTTTAACAATCCTGAAATCTGGATGTGCTGCTGCATTCCCAGCATCCCAGGTTGCTGATTCAATGTGACTATTTTAGTAAGATTAATATTTTCTGTGTAAATTGGAAACCACTGCATTAACCTTCCAAACCATGATGCATTTCTGAGTGAAACACATGTTTCTATCAATGATAGGTGGAAAAGGTGGAAGGTGAAGCATTATTGGTGAATATTTTTAATTCTTCAAAAATTATGGGAAAACAAGAATGATCTCTTTTTTTAATAAGATATAATGAACTGTGTAATGAATAACTGTATATAAGGAAATACATAAAGGTCAATTTTGATTACAAATACAGTGACTGTAAATTACTAATTTTTGTCAAAAAATTACTAAATATTATTATAATAAATAATAACTTTGCAAAACTGACAATCCTTCAATGCGTCATGACACACCAATGCGTTTAGCTACCACCTGTACGAACACATTTGTAATCAGTGTAATTTGAAAGATCCACATAATAAACCATATCCTGGAAACATAACAACCCCCCGCCCCAAAACAAAAAAAACAATTAACCCTCTACTTAACAGGACTGTAGGCTTCACTACTGCAATGTTTGTTCTAATTAAGTATAAACCTCTACCAAGGACAAATAAACACTCTCTCATTATGAATAATATTAGTCCCAGTGTTTCCCCATCTTGCAAATTATCCCATATAAATAACCTAGAGTCCACCATCATTCACTCAGAGGGGTACGCCACGGTCTCTACTGTAAATTTCAGGCATAGTGGTCAATCTGTGTCATGCCGAGGCTTGTCAGACACCTCTTGCTTGTTGTGGTGCGACGTCACAACTATCAGAGATTACAAGGGGTGAAGCAGGACTCCACAGCTGTATCCAGGCAACAGTGTAACACTGAGAGGGAGTGCAGGGAGGCATGGCTTACTTGGGGGGGTGGGGTGTGGTTTAAGTGGAAAGGAGAAAGAGAGGAGAGGCCACAGCTGCTGCTCAGCTCATGTCCTGAAGCAGATTTATGGCATGTGGCTGATTCTCAGTTTGATTTTTCATCACATTCACAATTCCCTACCTCCAAGGGAAAAGCCCAAAATGCTCAGTGGGCTTTCAGCATTTTGAAGCATCTTATAGTATTAGAGTATGCTATAGAGCAAATCAATACTATGGATTGGACAGCATGGTAACTGCTTTAGGCAGACCACTGAGGCTGAATTACATGTAAGCCCTAAAGATATACCTGAATTAGGAATATACTCATGCATTATAAAGCTGGTAGTATTTGACTCTCATTAATGAAAATAAAACAAATATATGGTCCAATTACAGTGTTTATGTGCCTGTTAAGTGTTTTTTTTTTTTGGTTTTTTTTTTGCCTCAAGCAAAAAATACTTTAGTAAACATTAAGTTGACCTACAAACTGCAGTGTGCTGAATATGTGCCAGATAGATGTGTAGGAGAGAAACTCATGTTACACACTGCCACTTTAAATCTTTGGCTGCAGTGCTGATTTGGGAGCCCTTAAAATACATTTTTGAAGGCAAATGCCAAAAACAAGAGAAGCGGAATTTGAGAAGAGTCTGCTGCGCTGGACAAGAATAGAAACATTTACATTAAAAATACTAATGAACTGATTCCAGTCAAAATAGCCTTCCTCATTTTAAGGAAAAATGGAGGAAAACATATTTAACAGAAAACTGCCCATAAGTCTCAACAACTATACACACCAGCCACATTATTAGGTAAAGTTGTTATTGTTAACACAGATAGCTAATCAGCCAATCACATGGCAGCAACTCAATGCGTTTAGGCATGTAGATGTGGTCAAGAGAACTTGTTGAAGTGCACACCGAGCATCAGAACGGGGAAGAAAGGGGATTTAAGTGACTGAACGTGGCGTGTTGTTGGTGCCAGACGGGCTGGTCTGAGTATTTCAGAAACTGCTGATCTACTGGGATTTTCACACACAACCATCTCTAGGGTTTACAGAGAACGGTCCGAAAAAGAGAAAACATCCAGTGAGCGGCAGTTGTGTGGACGAAAATACCTTGTTGATGTGAGGGGTCAGAGGAGAATGGGCAGACTGGTTCCAGATGATAGAAAGGCAACAGTAACTCAAATAACCAACCAGAATCTCTGAGGAACGTTTCCAACACCTTGTTGATAGTGTGCCATGAAGAATTAAGGCAGTTCTGAAGGCAAAAGGGGGTCCAACCTACTAGTAAGATGTACCTAATAAAGTGGCTGGTGAGTGTATATAGTTAGCTACACTTTCTGCTTCTCTGGTCCAATCAATCCAAAACACATTCAGTGATTACTTCTGGGTTCTAGGGTGGTCAGTTTATTGTTCTGAGAACACCAACCATTCTTTTTTGTCTTCTTCCTTTTCTCAGTAACAGGTTCTTGAGAAATCCTTTCTGATACATAGTGTCGAGTTCTCTCAGAGTGGAAGGATGGACAGAAATACCTTTCTTTAGATCTGAAGTAAGAGGGAAGCTTAATTTTCTCCTCTTTCTCTCCCAAGATGAAAGACAAAGTACTGTTTACCTGACTGTGACAGTTTTGCTGTTCTACATGGCACAGTAGTTAGGAGTCCCACTTTTATTATTTATATATCCCTTTTAATAATTTTTTGAACTGCAGTTTGGTAAATTCTTGTTTTTTCACTTTGATTTTTCTCTTCCTTCATGCAAGTGGAATACTTTTTATTTAATCTCCGCAGAAAAACTATATTGCCAAAAGTATTCACTCACCCATCCAAATCATTGAATTCAGGTGTTCCAATCACTTCTATGGCCACAGGTGTATAAAACCAAGCACCTAGGCCTGCAGACTGCTTCTACAAACATTAGTGAAAGAATGGGTCGCTCTCAGGAGCTCAGTGAATTCCAGCATGGTACCGTGATCGGACGCCACCTGTGCTGTCCAGTCATGAAATTTTCTTGCTACTGAATATTCCACAGTCAACTATCAGTGGTATTATAACAAAGTGGAAGCGATTGGGAAATGACAGCAACTCAGCCACAAGTGGTCGGCCATGTAAAATGACAGCATGGATGCTGAGATGCATAGTGCGCAGAGGTCTGCAACTTTCTGCAGAGTCAATTGCTACAGACCTGCAAACTTCATGTGGTCTTCAGATTAGCTCATTAGAACAGCGTAGAGAGCTTCATGGAATGGGTTTCATGGCTGAGCAGCTGCATCCAAGCCTTACATCACCAAGCGCAATGCAAAGCGTCAAATGCAATGGTGTAAAGCACCACCACTGGACTCTAGAGCATTGGAGACATGTTCTCTGGAGTGACCAATCACCCTTCTCCATCTGGTAATCTGATGGAGGAGTCTGGGTTTGGCGGTTGAACTGAAGGGCAGTCTCTGATTTTGCACAGTATTATAGTTTTTAAAAATGTGCTAAATCTCTGACATGCTTTAAATACATTTTCCACAATAAATATTTAATGAAGGCTTTGTCAATATCCATCAATTAATTTGAGTTTGTAAACTTGAGTGAATTAAAATATCGGGAATTCATTGTCCCTGTACTGTCATGATTTATTTAAACATTAGACAGGCAGAGTGAGTGGGCACAAGGTACCGTGTGTGTGTGTGTACACGTCAGATACATCAGTGTGTATGTACAGTGATTATTATTAGAAAACTCACCGCAACTGTTTTGCATAGGTTTGCTCGATCTCCAGCCGCTCTTTCACAAACTTTGCGTAGCGCTCCAGGAAGTCGATGCCCCATTGTGTGTGCTTGTCGAGGTTTTCAAACTGGTCCTGTGGGAGGAAGTGAGAGAACACAGAGGGGCATTGAGAGGTGAAGGAGCCTTCGCTGGTACTACTCTGTTTGTGTAAGACAGGATATATGAATATGTAATGGTCTGAAGAATACTCATCATTTTGTTGGGCAACCACAGATGTGAATCACTGCTGAGCAAATTAGAAAATTGCCATTTCTGTATACATTTCAAAGGAAACTGCATGTAGCATCAACACGTAGGGTAGATGTACATTCTTGACCTCGATGATCAAACCAATCTGCTTTTGGATGTTTTAAATGCTTTTGTTATGCTTGATAATAGCCTGAATATTACAACAAATCAATAACAATTGATTCTAGCATGCCGAAATCAATATGGTTGAATCCCTCAGTATCCGATATTTTACACTCCTAAGAATGTTAGATATGTTTATTCTGTAACACTTTACTGTGGGGTGCTGTTAATAAGGCTATAAATCACATACATAAGCTTCTCATGACAACTGCCATAAAAGGTGACATCCGCTAGTTTTGACCAAAGATTAGCTCAAGCAGCCCTTATGACAGCTGATGCCTAAAGGAATAAGCCTTTATAAACATTTATGTAGGGTTACGTCAGTTGTCATAACAAGCTTGTGTGTCATATAGCCTTATGAACAACACCTTACAGTAAAGTGTTACCGTTCATCCTAACTATTTGTGGGTTGGTGCGAGTGTTTGACATTACCCTATTTCAAATGCCAGTGCCGTTTCGGGTATGTTTATTTGGTACCAAAATTGGTGTCAACCTACATTATTACTATTACTAGTATTACTTATCCCTGGCAAGCACACATGCAACAATGATATTACTCTGTCCACAAAATGGCATCTTGATGCCAGCTTGGTCTAAGCACCAGGCAAGCATTATATCACCTTATTCACAACTAAATCTCAGACTCTGATATAACACTGAGCCTGAAAAACATTTATGGTGATGAGCCTTCTTCCGCCTCGTTATGGAATAGCCTAGCCACTGTCTGTATCTTTACAAACTATTTATGGTAAAGCTTTCAAGTGCTGAGAGAGAGAGAGAGAGAGAGAGAGAGAGAGAGAGAGAGAGAGAGAGAGAGAGAGAGAGAGAGAGAGAGAGAGAGAGAGAGAGAGAGAGAGAGAGAGAGAGAGAGAGAGAGAGAGAGAGAGAGAGAGAGAGAGAGAGAAAAAACGCAAGAGCGAGCGAGAAAGACAGCAAGAGCGAGCGAGAAAGAGAGAGCGAGCGAGAAAGAGAGAGAGCGAGCGAGAAAGAGAGAGAGCGAGCGAGAAAGAGAGAGCGCGAGCGAGAAAGAGAGAGCGAGCGAGAGAGTAAGAGCGAGCGAGCGAGAAAGACAGCAAGAGTGAGTGAGAAAGAAAGAGACTTTTTGACTGGAAACCTGTCTGTTTAAACCAAGGGGGATTAAAGGAAACCACAGGCTGCAAAGCTCTGGCCTCTGTCCAGCCCGGGGCAGTCAGACAGGGTTTCATGATGAGACTGAGGGGAGGAGGTGGGGTGAACAGACTGATACAGAGAGAAACAAAAGGACGAAAGAGAGAGCAAGAACGCAGACATAAAGCCTAAGGCAGCATATTCATAAGATAGTATTCCCTCAGACAACTTCCCCAGACGTGAAGCAATATATGAGAGAGAGAGAGAGAGAGAGAGAGAGAGAGAGAGAGAGAGAGAGAGAGAGAGAGAGAGAGAGAGAGAGAGAGAGAGAGAGAGAGAGAGAGAGAGAGAGAGAGAGAGAGAGAGAGAGATATAAAGGTAAATGGGGCTCCCTCACAGTATGTACACTCTGGCTGTGTAGCTCTGGCACTGTTTCTGTGGGACACACTGAGGTGAAACAGATCCAGCAGATTTCCTCACAGAGAGAACAATAGACAGCCTTTCCTCATGCACAGCATGGATCACAACAACTGAAGCCTCACCTCCACAAACACCACACGTCCACAAACAATTCAGGCTCATCTTAGTCACAGCAGCCACTTTAAAGTAGGGAGCGGAAAATGTGTATAAGAATACACTTTTCTGAGCGCATCAGGAGAGCTGCAAGCACTTAGAGAACAGTGAACAAATGTATGCGTCATAAAAAGACCAGTTTAGACCAATTATAGAGAGCCTGTAAAATAACAGCGTATAGCAACGTGCAGCAGCCTGTATGTCAGCATATTTTTCCATTATGTTCATTTATATTGATTGATTTTTCCCTCCAGCTCCTTATTAACCGCTCCTTTAAAAAATTTGTAACACAAAATGTAACACTACTATTTTGATGGCAAATTCAGTCCAACCCAATTTATTTTGCCTCAACAAGCAATTTTGATTATTATGATTATTATATTTCTGTCAAGTCATCCGCTCTGTACTTTAAAGCACATCAAAATAACTATGCATGAAAATCAGGGATACACAATGATCAGAATCATAAGCACATAGGCATATATTTCTTAAACCAAATATCAGCTTCAGACAGATTCGACTGATATTTCAAGCTGCTTTTGTATGAAAATTACTGAAATAGAGGAAACCAACATCAGCAGGATTTAAGGAATGTGCATGTTTGTAGCTATAAATTTAATGTATTTGATTAATCCTCAACAGAACTGCTGGATTTGATTACAGATATAATTGATAGTGAAATTATTTACTCCATAAGAGCAGAACGTTTCAGAGACACTGGGCTACTGTGCTAAAATGACTGTTCATTTTACTGCATTTGTAACCCTTTATTAACAAAATCCATACAGGCTACACACTAACAACATTTTCTCATGAATGACATATCAATAGGTTTCAGTGAACACTGCCCTGTTAATTTCATCTCTATGACATCAGACAGGACCAATAGAGAAGTGAAAAACTATTTAAGGCTCTCTCTGTCAAACATTTGCCTGAGAAGAACCCGCAGGTTGATCATGCTGACTGACACCTTACACATGTAGGCATTTTGGACCTGGGAGAAAAGGAGTATTGGCCTAGAGAGAAAGAAGAAAAGCGACTAAGGGACTCTTTTCATCATTGTTTTCAGAGGCCTTCGTGTTAGTTAAGCGCTACTCAGGTGTTAAAAGCCAGTATCAAAGAGGGGATCATTTGCTTTAGTCACGCTGGAGTCGAGCTGCAGCTGAGAACGACTGATCGGAATCATTAAACAGAGGTTTGAACCCCGATTTAAATTCCAGTAAGAGATCTCTGCAGAAAATCAGGACCAGCCCTGTGCCAGGAGGACAAATACAGACTTGAGAGCAGAAGCCTGTCTGAAAGGAAGCAGGCAGTGAACAAACACAAAACACAGCTTGACTCTGCCGCAGTTTTGCCAAGGGTGGACGGAGGACTTTATTCTGGGCTGGTGATGCTCAGAGCAAGTTAGCACGTATGCTTCAGTGTGTCGTAAAGATGAAGGCACTGCACTGGCCTTTGTGTGTGTGAGAGAGAACGTGTGGGTCTTTGTACAGACGGCCTGTATTATTCTCAGTCCAGTAGGCAGTCGGTGCTAGCCCCTGCAGCTATGGTTGCTGAAGGAAATCACTTTAGCAGCAGACTGGTGCTTCACCCGAGTGGAAAAACAGCTCTCCCACGGCCATCTGCGGCGATTTAACTATCATTTAACTTGAGTGTATACATGCGCGCGCGCGCGCACACACACACACACACACACACACACACACACACACACACTATAACTGACACTCATAAGCTTAGAACATTGCGTCACTCAGTCAACACAAGCTGTATCACTACGACTTGTTACTGCTCCACCCAGCAATACACCTGCTTACACATTCCTGACTCAATGATTATAGCTCAGTGCTGACCGAAGACCAGCTTGCTCTTCCAAAACCTTAACTTTCCTCATCAGAAATGCAACAATGAAACTGGTCTGAGGTCAGCTGAAAGGTAAAACAGTAGTCCAACTTGTGATACAAAATGGCTGAGTCTTAATGCCTAAGGACCAGAATGAGGTCAAACTGCCATTTCAGTGTTTCCTGGTTCAGGTGTGGCAAAGCTCAGAGAAAACAATAGGAGCAGCAACACAGCTAAGCAGTCCCAGCATTCAACTACACGCATTAAAAAACAAAACGTCAAGCAAACAACCATGTATGGAAAACAGATTAATGGGTGTGAAAAACCTTTTAAATATACCTCCACATATGGTTAATGTCCTAATAAAAACTTTTTTTTTTTATACATTCTATACCTCTGATGACCTCTATACCTAAACCTGACACCTGAGAAGGAACAGTTACTTAGGATCACGTTCTTCTTCTTTATTGTGATGAAATTACCTGACAAAGTCATGTGATGATAAAAGGCATCAAAGCAAAGTTGGCCAATCTCAGACACAGCCCCCTGCATGAACACCAATCTAGGGCAGATGATCCTTACATTGGAGGAAAAAAAAAAAAAAAAAAACGCATGAATTCAGCCTGGTTGGTACAACATAGTGGCTTTTGCATGGATACCATACTGTTACTCTTAATTATATTAGTAGTTTAGTTACCTACCGATTGTTCTGATGATTAATTAAGCAACCCGAGCTTCACTGGAGAGAAATAAACTATGCCCAGCCTATATTTTCTTATAAAGGAACAGGGAGCTCTCTAAAATACTTTATTAAAAAATAATAATAAATAAAATACTTTGCAGCATGCATACAAATGGTTATATCCTCCAGGTTCCAGGGACAAGTAGGAGAATTTAAAGAATGCATCACCACGCAAAGCGCTGACTAATCATTTTCAGTTCACTGAGAAGGTAACGTCTAACTGTTTTTTTTTTTTGTTTAATCGTTAGCATTTACCAATACACACGTTCATATTCAATACAATTTAGGATTCTGATTGTGTTAAAAACGTATTGACTGTACAGAGCTCTAACTATACAGAAAAAAAACTTCAAAACAAAAGAATGCACAGTAGACACAGTGCAACAACAAAAATAGACAGGACACACCAAGATCCCTAGAAAAAAAAAGCAGCAGTACAGCTTCAACTTTCTATACATTTTGAAAGGTTATGCTTTCGACTTTTAAAAAAAATTAACATTGTTACAACCTTATTGACCTGAATAATCAAGTTAAACAAAGAACTGTTTCAGTCCTACTGTACAGTAAAAATTATTATAGTTTATATGTAAATATTTAAAATACATCTAATTATATGGTATCAAAGCACCACCATTCTTGACAATTTGTTATTTATTGTTTTGAGCTGAACTGAATTATTAGCTAAAGTGATGCAGAAGTCCAGGAATGCAATTTGCTTTACAGACAACCAAGTGAGATGGTTGAGATCTACGGAGAGAAACCAAAGTTTGACCAGGACAGATAAATCAGAGATGATGTCATACAGAAAAAAACTAAGTAAATGTTAAAAGTGCTAGACTGATGGTGAAAGACTACCTCATATGGCAACTAATGCTGATGCGGCGTGCTCCCGGAGTAAAGAGAGGATCCTGTGGCTGTAATCTCTTACTGTAGCCTATCCAAGGTGAAGGTGAAGTCTCTAAAAACTGAGGCCTCTTACCGCCAAGTGAAAATGAGAACCACATTCTCTTTATCTAACAGGTTTTTTGACACTTGGAGGCTCATAATGTACGAGACAACCACAGTCGTGAAAATGCTTTGAAAGCTACTTCATTATCAAACCAACAAACTGGCCTAGCCTGTATGGAAACGCATATTATGTCTCTTGCGTTAAAGGACAGAAATAGAGAGTGGTAAAGTCTCAACCAATTATTTTAAACAGTGGTTCATACACACAGATGGCAGTGGCTACTAAATATGCACCGTGAGAACCACATATTACACAGCTTTGAGGAGAATTCCAGTCTGTTTGTGGTCCGACAGTGTGATGAAACAAAAGAAAAAAATTCCAAGTCTACCATACTGTTTCTGGTTGGCACGCTTTTCCTGAGGGCTACTGTCCTAGCCAGGGGCAGATGGGCATGCTCTGTGTGTCTGCAGCTCCGCATCTTACATCACCTTTCCCTCCAAAAGCCCCATATTCATGAATAATTAATGCCATGAGCTCATGCAAAGCCCGCCTTCTTTTGATGACTGGCATTTGTTGTTGCTAGGTGATAGGACTGGCAATGCTGGCAGTCTTTGGATCTCAGCTTACAGACACCTGATAGGGATCTCAGTGTTGACTCCATTGTGGAGCGTTATGGACCCCCTGCTGTGTAAACTCCACAACACAAAAGAAAAGAGCCAAGCGCAGGCTCACTTTTCACTGCCTGGGATGTCCATGAAACGTGGATTTGGAGGGGAATCGAAAGGGGGGAAAGTTCTCCGTTTGTAGGCTTCCAGAGAATTTCAGTTCAATCCATAAGCTTTCTGTCCTCTGCTGAGGGACAGTGTGTCTGACATGGGGCTGCTTCCAACTTTATTAGCTTGCCATTTTTCCAAATGTCCTTGCCCAACGCCCCCCTTCTCTTGCGCAAAGCTGTTTGTTTGTGTTGAACTCATTCCTGTGGCTTGTATACCAAATCTCGATTTCCATTTACAAGACTCATTTACAGGCCTGAGTGGCTGCAGACAGAAAGGTGAATGTAAGGCATGCTGTGTAACCCCACAGGCTACAATAAATATCATGACATAATTGTTTACAATACAGCCTCACTCAGAATCAGTAGCAAATATTCACAGGAAATGGGCCAAATCACTCTTTATAATCATTTGTTTAGCATGTAAACCAGATCATGTCAAAACCGGACAGAGAATCAGGAAAGCTGATGTGCTCAAAGATAAAAAAGCCACTTCCTAAAATGTTGTGGAGCAAAGCATTTTCATAAGCATTGCTAACCAAAAAGATTCTCTGTCATGTGATCTCTGTCATTCTGTCTGTCAATGCTGAGGAATAAAAATATGATTATTCAACTGTGCACATTATTAAAAACAAAAGGTGCTAAAAAGTGGTGGCAGGAGTGATACTACAGACAAACCACTTACCTAAAGAACACTTTAGTATAACACTTGTCCACAGGACAATGCACTGTTGTGTATTGACTGGTAATTAGCAACAAATATAACCTGACAACTTTGAAATACAGAATTTTCAGTAGCTCAATAAGATTTCCATTCAAATTTTTAGCTTTTGCTTATATAATAATGAATATATTAAAACTCTCAGCCTCTCAATTTAGACAAACCCAGGTTCTTATACAGGTTTATTGTGGTTCTGGGCTGTTCACTTCCTATACATGCTTAAACCTGGCCCCAACTACGTTTCATAGTCCATACACTTTTTAAATCTCATGTTGCATTAACAGACAATGCGCACATCAAGTACTTTACAGAGGCTTAGATCATGGCTCAGTGAGTCTGACTTTAAAACCAGATCGGTTTATAATTGATATTTTGATGGGATCTGTCCTTGATTTCCTCCTGAGCAGGTAATGATTAATCATTTACGAATGACTGCTGGTTATCGGTCAAAAGAATTTGCCCAAAATTTGCATCCCAATCAAAGAACTAGTTTGTAGAGCTTAAAGAAGCTCCACAAAATCTGTGATGCTATACCAGTACATCCAAGAGCACAGTGGGCGGTAGTATCGAATGGCCACAGGCACAAGAGCTGAAATGGATAAAGAAATGTTCAAATCCTACAAAATAGTGTTAAGACATTTTGAAAACACAGCACAGGGAGATCTGGGAGACCTGCTGGACAATGGTCCTATCAGGAAAGGCATCTCCTCAGAAGAAAACATCCTTAGGTAGAATAATGACAGGAAGCTGGGTCAAAAGAGAGAGCAGGAGTATGAAAGCCTCACTGGGCTCCACCAGCATGACTAAAGTCAAAGGACAATGCAATAAACAGAGAACTACATATGCTCCTCTAGTCACGACAGCGTATTTCTTTGCAGAAGCAGGGCCTAGGGGAACGTAGGTAAATGCAAATCGTGCCTCGACATTGCTTTGATATCAGGGCTTCATTTGCATAGACATGGTTGCAAGAGAGGAACAGTAATCACAGTCAAACTTGAAGAAGTAGGGCTGAATTAAGACATGCAGGAATACAGACACAGACATACTGCACGCACACCTCCTCTGGCTCGCTCTGGAGTGGACATGGAGAGAAATGTCGCGCTGTCAGAACAGCTAGGATCAACTGTATAGGAGCCCCAGGCCAGGCAGAGTTAACTTCATTTCTGCCAACACCTCCCTGAATCAGCGGCTCGGGAGGGGACAAACACATCCAATCTCAGCTTTCATTTCATGCATTAAACATTAAAATTAAAAGGGGAAACCACATGTTGGGAGCTTGTGAAAGAAGCAGGCTCAAGATCAATCAGAAAATATCAGAAGTATCAGTTAGACTGGAAGTGAATTTCACAGCGGTATGGGTTTCCTCACATTTCAGTCTGTTTTGATCATATTTGCTGCACTGTAAATGAGTATTTTAATGCATTTTAAGGTTGTATTACATTGCCTAGGCAAATTCTCTTTTTTTTTCTTCTTTTTTTTAGTGCAGCTATAGAGGAAATTCCCAGGTGAGGCTGGGGGAGGGGAGGCGAGGGCTTTTTTTTGGCTCTGATGTTTCAACCACATCCTCCCTGCTACCTCCTGGCTAAATCCCTCTCCCCTCTTTTCATCGTCTTCCATGTTCTGCTTGCACCATGCATGGGTTTCAGGTTTCACATTGCAGCTCCCTTGATGCAGACAGAATAATGTCGGCCTGCAACTAATAACCATTTTGATAAGAGATTAAATCTGTTGAACACTGCATCAATTAACTGATTCAATGTTTCTCTCTTTTCACAAATCACAAATTTATGTATTCATAATACATAACAAAAAAAAAAGTACTGAATGCATTAATAGCAACTTGCCTAAAGCTGTCCTTCAACAATGTATGGGATTCTCTCATCATAAGCAGTTTCTCCACAAAACATGCGAGCACCTCTGAAGTTGCTGTGCTTGTTCTACCATCGCTTAACACAGCTGCAGCAGCAGCTGTAGAAATACTACTTCAAAAGATCTGGGACCATTTTCACAATTGTGTTACAAGTGAGAGACCTCAAAACACAATCTTTAAAAAAAAAAAAAAAAAACACACACACAAACACAACAGCTGGTCTTTACTCAAAATCATCTGTACAATGGAATTCCAACGTAAAAGAGGACCCTTGGCTCTAACTAGAACCGATAACATTCAGTACTTCTATAAAGTCAAAGATTTAGTAAATGGCAGGCCCAGAAAACTTGTTCTGCGAACAGCTGTCTTTTGAGGCGGTCAGGCACCACAGTCATGCTCAAGTGCCATGCAAGTTCATCTTTCCTAAAAGACTTGTAAAGTGATCCTGCACTTCAGTAGACTTCCACTTTCCACAGGTGTAACCTCAGTCATGTCTGAATTTTTTTTCCTCTTTCAGTGAAGTGATGCATTGACAACCTAACCAAACAACTGGTTCTTGAAAGCACTGAAAATCTTTTTCCTAATACAAATGCTGGAAGCTGCTCCAGAGACACTGTAGATAGATATGGGGCCAGAATGCTGACTGGCCAGAAGGAGACAGCAGCAGTGGCAGTAACATGAGGCTCTCAAATGGGTAGAAGCCTACAGGGAGGATCACATAAGCAGAGGATACAGCAGAGAAACTGGGGGCCGGTGGGGGGAGGGGGTTGTCAAGGACGGGAAGAAATAAAGAAAGCAAATCTCACAATAGTATAGATGTTATTCACTTCAGTCAGGAGAGAAAAGCCTTTTTCTTCTCCAACAGAAACCAAAACAGGACAGGATGCTGGTTTCAGTATGAACCAGTCAGATTCATTTCCATACCTGACCAGTCACCAAGCCAGCAAACATGCTATGTAGTTCTGCTATGAACAGGTCTACAAGTTGTTTTTAGCCAAGTTGCCAAGTCAAAAAGTATTCCATTCAACCTAGTAAGCCTTTGTGAATTTTGTTCTATTGGACCATAAAATAAACATTCTCCAACACGGAGGCTATTCAGAGGTTTAAAGCATCCTGTCTCTCGGTGACAAAAAGATACAGTAAAGCACAAGATCTTGAGCAGTAATCCTTCTAAAGTGTCAACTACTGTTTTTCAGGTCTGTTATCTTGTGAAATAAATGTGCCAGGGCCCATGTCAATCTCCACCACAAGACACTTTCCCACTCTCAGTATAGAATTGTAAGAGGATCATAGGTCATAGTGGAATCTTCACACTAGGGATGTACTGAATATTTACTATACAACAATACTATACGTCCAAATGACTATAGACATGCTGCTCATGCAATGTTTCCTAAGGAAACAAGGATACTAATAGGAAGTTTGTCCCCTCTTTGCAACAACAAGTCTTTACTTTTCTGGAAAGACTTTAGATTAGATGTTGGGAGATGGGTGTGATGATTTGATTGCATTCTGCCACAGCAGCATTAGCAGACTCAGGTACCAATGTTGGATGATCAGTTCTGGATCACAAATTCCACTCCGATTCATCCCAAAGGTAATAGAGGTGCTCTGCTTTTTTTTTTTTCCTTCCCCCCCAGAGAATGCAGCTCAACTGCTCCACAGCCCAGCCCAGTGCTGAAGAGCTTAATACTGGAATGCACCAATGTGGAATAACTGATATTTTTCATGTACAATTCTGCCTCTTCTGATACATAAATATCATTTATGAAATGTAATATTTGCATACATAGGGGGTACAAATGCAAAAAAAGACAGAACAGCCTTTTAGAACAGCCCAGATTCATCTAAACACCCTCCTCTGCCCTAGCGCAATAAATACATGATCAAATATCAGTTTGAAATATTGGCCAAACCTTAACAAACCTTAACATCTATCAGATGTTGCTTTCTACTAGCAATGCTTTCATCAGGAGATTCTACAAGCTGTGCGCACGCAACTGAACATGTGTCAGCATTCGCTGCACCTTAAACCAGTTGAACTCATTAATAAGAAAAGCTGCCTGGATACTTTTGGATATATAGTGTATTCACAATGATTTCCTTGCAGATATATTATGCAACAACAAAAATGAATCTTCTGTTTACATGAAGAGAGATATATAACCTATTTCACCAAAAAGCTAAAGAATATCAGCCTGCTGCATACAGCATAAAGATAAGACAGTCTGCCTTTGTCCTCTGAGGATGGTCTGCTTGCTGAAGCAAAAGTCTGAAGCTAAAAGTGATCATCGGAAGCAGCACCAGGAAGATCTCAGGAGAGGCTGCTGGATAAAACACTCGCTCTGTGGTCCCTAAATCTCAGTTCCAGGCAGTGGCATTAGGCCATGAGAGAGGAAGAGAGGAAGAGAGAGGAATAGAGAAGGACAGAGGAGGGCTGAGCAGACTATTTCACTGCCTGAAGCATACTACAGACTCACAGCACTTCACAAACGTCACATGCATGTCATATCCAGCTCAAACCTCGCCCACTTCAACAATCTGCCCTTGGGTCAAGAACTGAACAGCAGCAGCCATGATCAATTACTGAAACCACGACGAAGATGAAACGTCACATAAACACTGCTTTTGAGATTCTGTGAGAAAATGACAATGAGGGGCTGTTAAATTACACCCACACTGGTGTTCCAATAAATGGAAGGAAGTGGGTAGTGTTTGATGCATTTATGGTCATAGGGCATGTTTAGAAAGCAAAAGCTACCACCAAGGTCATAGCTCAAGTATCACAAGGGCTGAGAACAACGGCCTTTTATGACAGAAAGTGACCTAAGCGGCTCATATGCCCTCATATGCACTCCAAGAACAAATGAAAGTGCAGAGGGAGTAGAAACTAATAGGTCATTGAGTCAGAGACTGCAAATTATTCTTATAACTCATAATACTGCAGTTCCTCTCTTTGAATAAAGACTTTATTGAAAGGGTCCAGGGGGAAGAACACGTGGCCAACAGCAGCTTGTGCAAACCACATGTTATTCGTTGTTTTCTCCACAATTGACCATTTTATAGGCCAACGTTGACAAAATAACGGACATATTTTACATCTGTGGTAATGTCTTAAGTCCCCAGTCTAAGAAATATGCTTAAATAATTAGATTAAATGTTCACTAATAATAAGTAATTATTCTTGATACGCAAGTATGTAAGACATACCATAAAACAGGAAGGTTTCATTATTTAAAAAAAAAAAAAGAGCCATGAGGTCTCTTGGTCACTCATAAATCAAATTTGCTTGGTAAAACCAAATTATCATGACTAATTAAATGTTACAGTTGATGTACAAGCCACAGAAAGGCCTTGAGCTTCTATGGTATATGGCAAAAAGACAGTCTGGCTAGTTCAGCACCATACATAGTGACATCTGTAATTACTACATGGCAAAGTCAGAAGACTGCAGAGAGAAAAAGGAATATTGTCAGGCTATGTTTTTCAGCCCTAAAACAGTCCTGTTGGCAGCACTCGTGGTCATTAGCTGCAGGGCAGCCAATAGCAGAGAGCGGCTGACCCTTGCACCATCTGTCCTGGAGATGGTGAGGTCATGACTGTTCCGGAGCCAGAGAATGACATCTGACTGAGAGGAGCTTCAGTTCATCTCCCTGAGGAGTGCAAGGGAAATGGTGGTGAGTACTATAAGAGCGGCACAGAACTGAGGCCGACACTCAAATACATTGGTTGAACAATTGTTTATTGGTTGGTTCACTGTTAATTAGTTTAACTGTTTACATCTCCACAAAGTAAACAGCTAAAAACAGTGGTTTTCAGGCCCATTTATGCATGACTGCATGATTACAGCAGCAGCTTTCACAACAGCTACTGAGATTCAATGAACCAAATCCTTGCTAGTCCCAGTTACAGTATTTTTATAATTTTATACATATTTGTTGGCTAGTAATAAGAATGAAGACCTTTGTAGAATTTTCAGCAGCTCTTCACTACATACTCCAGTCATCTGTTCATCTTTTTAGTTTCTAGAAAGATTATTAAATGAACATATAGGAGCCATCAGCCCCTAAACAGAAAACAGGTTATGAGATAAGACATGTTTAATACAGTATCAAACTGGTGACATCATATACAAGCTGAACCCTGGCCCAACCAATCAGTATTAAGTTCCAAATGTCTATGCTGCAACAAACAGCATGTAAACTGCATCCAGTTTCATCAGCTGAGTTGGGGCAAATACCAACCAACAGCTAATCAGCCAAATTACACTTCAAAAGTTGCAGATAATGAAGAAAGAAAGACAATTAAATGGTTTTATTGCAATTACAAATAGGCCAATTGATCATTACAGGCCTAAGACATCAAGTATTTTACAAAGGCTTTGAACAGAAGCAGAAAACCAGATTTCGGAACCAGAACTACCGGTTTTAAGACCGTTCCTTTGACGGACTGCAACCCTCATGTAAGGCTTGCCAGTTAATGAATAACTAACAACTGTTAGTCAATTGGTCAAAAGTATTCACCACAATTTGGATCCTTACTCCGAAGACATGTCTTTGAACGTTAAATCATTTATCTGATTAGCTTGGGGCGTTTTAGCACTCTGTGAAGAGCAGAGCAGGAGTAACACCTTTGTATGAACAGCCAGAGTACCCTATATCCTCAGGCCACACACACACACACACACACACACACACACACACACACACACACACACACCTCTAGAGAGCTACACGTACTCTCATTTGGGACTAATTAGCAGTAAACTGCAGCTGCTGATCGTGGTGTTAGATTACTACAAATTAATGCAGCTTACCAAACTGACTTTATTGCACATCAGCTATATCAGATAAGTACTAGTATACAATACACCAGCGATTATCATGAAAACCAAAATCTAATTTACCATTATGAGCCAAGCAATCCAAACATGTGTATGAGTATGAGGTCATTCACGCAGGTAGTTTAAAACTTCACGGTTAGCTCAAGATAGTGGAACTAGCATATTTCTAATGACCAGCTAGTAAAGGAGCTACAGAAACCTTGGCGTTGTTGTTTTACAATTAGCTGCTAATTGCCCAAGTCACACAGCTTAGCTTGAACACTGCACAGAGCATCACCACCATCAGACTTGGTAAACTCCACTGCCACCATAAAAACCATCACCAGGTTTCACAGCAATGCCCTACACATGAATTCCCACTTGGCCTGCATCCATTCGTCTAACCAAGACATCTGGAATTTTATATAATTGCTACTTGTATCTACTCCAAAAGTGCTTGAGAACAGAATTTATACAGGTCTCATATCCTATATTGTTTTATGCCCATGAGATCCACTTACGATATTTGTATGGCTTTATGCAGCAAAAAACAGCCATAATTTATTTTCCACCCATATACCTCAGAATTAAATAGGCTGTTGTTACAGTGCCTTTGGGAGTGATATGTAAATGATCTGTTCTGATTGGCTGTGCTGCATTGTCTCTCATTCTAAAGGCCGTCTGGACTAAAACACAAATACAGAAAAGACTATTGTGTGTTATTTGATCGCCAACATATGTCATCACAAAATATAGTGGTCAATTTGTCAATGTTTTAACATTTCCAGGTAATTTAATGATCGGTTTTACTTCATTAATATTGATGCTGCTTCATCTAGCTGATAGCAACATTAATGATTTACCTACCCCTCCTGTTTGAAAGTTCTGTTTTGTGTGTCTAAAGTATCAAATGTAGTGACAGACATAAACTAGATAGAGGAGAACAGAAGGCAAGCAGGTGGGCAATGTTGGGCAGTAAAGGGTTACTAAGATCAGCACTATACAGTATTGTCACACTATTTTGTACTATTAATGAAAATATTGCCACACTTTTTCCTCCCATGAGGAGTCAAATGGCCTCTAAAGGCAAGACGTGATCCTTTTATGCCTAGATTATAGCTGTCTCAGCTTCACTGGCATACAGTCACATGCATTTGTGTTAGCTCAAGTCTTGGAGACCACAACTTGGAAACAGCAATGAATCAAAAACAGTGGAGTCACTGGTATAAATTTGCTTGCTTTAGCAGATAGAGGCTTCATGTTCACATACTTTAAACTTTGGCATGTTTGTGGCTGACAAGGAGAACATGGAATGTTGCTGCGTCACAAAGGAAACGCTGAAGTGACAGAACGTTTGTTGAGTTATTCTGGAACACAAGGGGAGGTAATTCTGTGTTCACATGGTGGTGCTGGGGAAAGAAAAAAAAAAAACACACAAAAAAGGGCTAAACAAAAAAGGTTTTTTCCATGCCTCATAGCAGAACTACTGGAATCAGCAGACAGTACATGATTGACAGAGGCCCGCAAGTGTTGCCACAGTGTTAGTACAACTGCAACTGTAGTGGCAATTCTGACCGTGTGCAAGAAAACTGCTTTAGCCACTATTTTATACTGAAAAGAAGTGTTCTGATTATACTGAATGTTATGAATGTTTTGGTCGAAGTTTGAGTTATGGTGTACAAGAACACTTGGACTTTGACTGTTCAGCACCTGTCCAAATGGACCACTTTCCTTTGTCATCCAAGAGCAAAACGCATCCTATTTGTGCCCATGTGGCCCTTTTAAGAATGATCAGATAAGAATTCAAGCGTTTTCCACTGTACATGCACGTTATCCAGTGTCTGCAGCACACCAGCAGCCAACCTGAAGTTAGAGCAAGTAATAGCTGTAAAAACAATATTCATCACAGCCCAAAATGACATGACCAAAAACTACAAAGAACACACAATGATGGGCTACTTGAAAGCTCTACACTCTAAAGTTATATTTACCACTCAACACTAGCCCAATTTAAAACATGGATGTAAATGCCATGACCTGGGGTCTCAGTACCTCAGTAGCTGTTGCCATCCACCACATCCTTTTTTGAAATTTCGCATGCTTTGTGTGATCCCCACACCACCTTCATCACTTCTTTTTCTTGGAAAAGATGGACAAAGTTGTCAGTATGCCATATCCATATAGTATATTATTGTAGCAGCAGTCGTCCTTTCAAAAAATGGTTCCAAACACCACTATTTTTATATCTTGCAGAACCAACGACCCTCATGTGTACAATTCAAAAACAATCCTCAACTTGTACAATAAACCCATCTATTCAAATTAAAACTGTTTAACTTTTTTTTTTTACCAATGAATCATTTACATCCCAAATTGAAGAAAACGTAAATTTAACACTGCTTGTAATGGAACATTACCAAGTTGGAAGGCAGATGCCTTGCTAGAAAGTGAAAACAAAACACACGCAAATACACATTAGCCAACCAAATCACTTGCAGCATTAACCTGTGCAACAAGTAGCTTGCCACTACATTTCCTGACACATGCCTGTCAGATTTCATTTTTATATACTTTATATAAACACACACACACACACACACACACACACACACACACACACACACACACACACACACACACCCCCCCCTCAGTGGATACACACACTCCACATTGTTGTCAACACCTCATATCATTTGCACTCTCTCTCATCTAATGGCTTATGAAAGCACTGCTAATACAACCCAAACCACTAGCACCCCATTCAGCAGTCCATCCACATTCCTTTAAACCCAAAGGAAGGATTCTACTGTTCTACAGTATGATGAAGACCTACTGAGCCGGGCCAACTGAGACATTATCCAATGGTGAGACATGCTCTCTAAGGCTGTAAACAGCATAATGAGAAACTAACTCCACTGATCATCTCCAGCATTTAGCCACCTCATTTCCTGCGTTTGGAATTCTTATTATTAAAAAAACGCCCTCTGAGCTGTGAGCAACCCCCGACTCACACCCTCTCATGCTTCTCCTTGGGGAATTTTCGAGTGACTTTCCAGGCTAATACGCGTTATATAAACATGGGTTAAGGATTAGGTACATGCTTGGCTTTAATGTTATCATTACGGTTTGGACTGAACATGCACAGTGGGAAATATTAGTCAGAAACATGACTGGCAAAGCTAATGCCCCATAGGGCTCAAAGCATCCAGCTCATATGACACTAAGCTAAAGCCATGGCCTGCATTTATAGATCCTCCTCTATGTGGAGGAAAAAAAATGGAGGGGCTCCAAACATCCGCAATCAATTAGAGTTCTGGCATGCAGGCCAAAGCAGGGACAGGCTTCCTTCCTGCATCGCTGCTCACTGGAGACACGATGGAGGACAAGGCCACGAGGAGAGAGAGGATGGAAGACTCACTTTAGATGGACTGTTCTTGAAAACATTTCCTGTGACCAATACTAAACCACGTGCCAAAACATTGCATCCAACTCTTGTTTTAAAGCAGAACCTATTCTGATTTGCCTTTACGGACTGCCATTGACATTACAAGGGGAAAAAATTTTTGAATAGTTAGTTATATTGCTTTCCAAGATTAGCTAAAACTAGCTTGCGTTTCATTCCAGAAAACATATCCTAGTAACTATTTACTAAATCATGAAGTGCATCTTCCATCTTGAAAATGTAACAGTTTAAGCTAAAGTCCTTTAAGAAACAACAATGGACAAGCAAGACAAACTGAATAAATAATGTGATGGAAATATGCCTTAAAACACAAATGAGCCAGAGGGGAGGGATGTCTATAATCATATCTGAATTTATCAGAGCATTTGTTTACTTATGGGGTACTCAGTTTTTTTTCCCCATGTGAAACTCATTATGAACCTGGCTAAAGTGAAGATTCAGGCTGTAGAAAAAGAGAAAATACGTGAAGCTTTGCATCAATGTGTGCAAGTGTGTTAAACTTTAAATCTGTTACAATGGGTCAAAACAGCAATTGTAAATTGGTACACTGTGAGAAAATATACTTGAGTAGCTGTCAATACACTTTGTGTAGGTGGAGGTGGTGTTGGGGGCATCTAATTATAGCCTGTGTGTGGGAAACACTAGTGAATCCTTGATTGGATAAGGTTAAAGACTGGCTTACATTGCTTTAACCAATGTTATGTTTGTTACTAATGTAAATGACTTATGACAGCCTTAAAACATCTGAAGTTGGTCTGGCTGCTTGTCCCACACAAAAAGTGAGGCCCCATCTGCACTTTGCAGCCTTCTGTGATTGATATACAGCCCTACAAGGAGACTGTGTGTGGATGTCTGAATGTGCGGTATAGAGAAGCTTGATGACTGAAGCAGCACTGATGAGCACCTGACCAGCAGGACCCAACAGCGGCTGCACGTCCAAGTCAAAGATCAAGCTCCGCCTTTGGCTGGAGCTGTGGAAGAAAAAGAAAAAAGACTAAAAGAAGCCACTGTTTCATCCTTGTGTGGAGACAGTCAGTCGTTATCACCCGTCAAATAAAATTTCTCTCCCTTGCTGAGTGGTTTTTTAAGGCCTTTTTTTTTTTGAAGGCTACATACATGTATTACAGTGCTATTCATTTTAATTAATTTAATTAAGTAAATGACATACACCTCTGTAAAGCTAATTCAGGACTATCATGATAAAACTTTAGCTGACAATTATGCCTAATTGTGATCTAAATAATTAACAACTGAACTGTTTTTTGTACATTTCATGGAACAGTCCAAATCTAAAGTAGCTAAACTGGCATTTTTTTTACACGAGATGATTGCATTGCATTGCACTACAGTCTACATAACAAGGGTCTACAGTTATAGAGGCAGCAAAGGCTTACATTTCTGTGGAAAATAATCAGGATATATATATAAACATGTTCAGTCAATTGTCTACAGGTAGATTTAGTCCCAGTTTCCATGTTTAATAAATGGTAATTTATTGCCATTCACGTCCACAGATATCAGCATCAACCCACACTTGCCTATCTGTGCATGCAGCTCTAGTTTCCTTGGCCTATGACTTTAAAGGCTTAAACAGGAACACATATTAACTCAAGTGGGAAAGCACACTGCCTCTCTCATTCCTGGATGTGTCCAAACAGAATAAGCAATAGACTTTTCAGCCTCAAACTGTAACATGAACAGTAATGATTTTCCTGTACCCTTGACACTAAAGTGTGGGTAAAAAATCAAGTATCAGGCAACATTATACATTCTTTTGCCATTCCAAGTCTTAAACAGCTACTCTGATATCCAGCTGTTATTATGCTCATCTAACCGTAATGTAAAAGCAGCCTAGATGAGAAAATTACTGTGTTCATTGTTTCTCATTCAGGCAGTCCCCGAACACCAGCAAGTTGTGTTATCACACGGGAGAGTGGGCTTCATTTGGAAATCATTAGGGTGGCCGTGCTGGAAGATCATGCTGATTTAGAAACATCTGGAAAGGCTACAACAGAGGGACACCGCTGCTGCAACTCATCTCTGATGGCCATTTAATTAAGAGCAGTATGTACTATAAGATGGCTCCTTTGTGTTGGCTGGCGATTTGGGAAAGGAGGGGGCTGAGACACACACGACACATACCACCCCCTCTTCCTGTACTGACTTAACCCCTGTTTAAAGAAACAAGAGCACAGAAAGCAAACCCCCACCATTCTGAAGGTGACTTTGAATAAAGGAGGGGGTGCTTATAGTCTTCTTTCTGCCCGATAAATGGGAAAAGAACGCTAAAGCAGTGGAACTGTGAACACACTTGGCTTTCTCCTCTATTAAGTCTTATGGTTTACCAACACTTCATTTCTTTTCACTTAACACAAATAACAAGCCACCACACACCAAGCCATAGATAACATTTGTACATAAATCACATGATACAAATGGAGCTGGTGTGTACAGAACGCCAAAAATAATAAAAAATAAACATCGTCTGAAGCGTAATGACATTATATTGACAGATGGCACTAAGGCTTTTTGTTCAGCATGATTAGTCAATGAGTGAAGGGCTCCAACAACAGAACACAAGTTGTTCACATGCTCATTTTTAATGAATAACTCAGGAAGCAGCAAGACACTTCCATTTCTGGCTAGGTTAAAGCATTCATGTTTGGCTGTAAAGTACATTACAATCTTATTCTAAGCTCTCAAAACACAGAGTTGCACCCTTGGACTGAAACAGATAAAGGTAGAGTACCTGACAAGTATTTAAACTGAATAACAGAAGTCACTTAACGGCTACTTATTCAGACCTAAAGGAAACTAAGGACACTGCTGTGAGAAGAGAGCATTGCAGGGGATTACCTTGGAAACCAATAGACCACTCCATCGTATACAAAACCACAATTCAGTCTTCATATGTTAGTATGCAGGTCACTCAGACTCCCCGAAACTTTTGCTTGCCTTATTTTTTCAGGCTTGATACTCCTGGAAGGGAATCATTAAACTGTCTATGAAACAAAAATCAAGGTGAGTGAATGTACGTTCCCAATGCATTCCAGTGACCAATCACATGATTCTGGGAATGTTTCCATCAACAGTAAACAAAGCAATGCACGTCATCTTGACAAAGGAGGAGGGCGTAAAAAAAGTCCAGTCTGGTTCTCTGTGTTTTCTTTCTCACTCTTTCTCTGTAAACAGGGATGAACGATCAGTCAGGGCTGTTGAGGGGCCCTGTAAATGTGAATGGGGGAGTCTGAGAACAATGAACTCTATTACCCTTTCATGCAGAGCTACAGCCAATTCCCAAAGAGCCCGCCTGAGCTCAGCCTGAATTCATTTTCCCATTCCCGAGAGGAGAACAATGGAGACCGATACGCTCAGGTCTAGAGCTGATGAATTATTGAAGGAATACATATGAGGGATTCTCTGACTGTGAGACATCCTGGTAGGTGGTACAGTCTGTTAGATCTTTTCTGGTGATGCAACACATCAACAACCTAGGGTTATTATGAATTCCTGTAACAGTGTGACCTGTGGAGAAGCACTCGACTGCAGGGGGTTTTAAACTGTGGAGAGCTACTAATCTATGAAAGATGACATGTTATGAATGACTGTCATAAATGCTGTGTTTACAAATAACCACATATCATGACTGATTAAAAAAGCGTTGTTTAATTTCCTTTCCTTGCTTAATTTTCCTTTTTTTTCTCTTTTACATCAGCTGCGTTGAGTGAACACTAGGCCAATTTAAATAATTTAGAGTAAAATATTACATTAGCATATTAACTATTAAGAACATTTCTTTCTGTGTGCTGCAAAGGAAGGATGTAAAAATTTACAATACACAAACTTTTAAAGCAAATAAATTTTAACTGTATTGCTGATATGCCCCTCTGTCTCTTTCAAGGGTCTCCTGTTAATTGTCTTTTGTACAAACCACTGCCTGTGATCAAAACTAGGCATCTGGGGTGCATCCTATCAGAGTAAAGATTGGCAGGGGGTGGGAGTGGATAGGCTGGGGGAGGGGTCATGCTCTGTATGCACCCATGCTCAAATGACTGGGCTTTTTTTTTTTTTGCTTAAGTCACTACTAAATTCTGGTGGTTGTGCTTGTTCTATAAGAAAGACGGCAGTATTGAAAACGTATCAGAAACGTATTCATCTGAGCCAACCGGTGTAGTATATAATACAGCTCAGGACACGTTAATGTATAAAATACCAAAAATCGACACAAATCTCTACCTCAGACGTGAAAAATCCTATTGAACCTGAAAATAACGCATCATTACGCCTCTAAAGCCATTTTGCTGATATGAGGCTTTGTTACAATTGGAACTATATGCTACACTGTTGATGGCAGACAACTGCAGCTCAGCAGGACACAAGCGCAAACGTCACGAATCATGACTTATGAAAAACAAAACCACATCACAGAATAAAACGTTTCATCCAGGCTATCATTTACAGTCTCTCTTCCCAGCATTCCATCTTCGCTGGCTCGCAGGAGCAAATTTAGTCTAATCATTCAGACAGCACAATGGCTTAAAATGCTGTTACCCAATTAGTAGACTCATTATAAAAGCTCCTGCTAAGCACTGAATTAGTTAGAGGTGCACAAGAAAAAAATTCCTCCTGTTCACTTGATCTAATGCGGTTCTTCAAGCACTAAATGTGGAACAGCCCGACATTTGAAAACTTCCCATCCTTAATTTGTCAAAACAGCTCAGACACCAAGTGCCATGATTCTGAGTGTTCAGAATTCCCCGAGCTAAATGATCCCATGCCATATGAGTTATGTAAAATGACAACAATACATCACTTTTAGCACAGGCTAAATGATTCAGCATCTGATTCATTTGGGAAATGTTTGGAGTGTCCAGGAGACTTTTTCAATGGGTTGAAGGCAAAGCAGGTGTCAGCTTGGGTTATCAAAGATAGCAGAAGGCACAGTTTAAACCAGCAGAGATGCTGCTCCTATTGCTTTCCCTCTGCTAGCGGACAAAAGAGTTATATCCAGGATACAGCTGTGTTTGGAAAGACACGTCGCAGAAGGAGAGCACAAGCAATCACAGCATTCTCCTCGTCCGGCCAACGTCTGATACAAAACAACTTTTATGTGATGTTAGTCCTTAGTTTCTCTGGAATTCTCTCTCTCTCTCTCTCTCTCTCTCTCTCTGATTTGAGTCTGAGTTGCTCAGTTTGAACAGTCTCCACAAATCACTTTGCTCTGAAAAACTAAGCTCAGGGTTACAGGATCCCCAAAGCCTGGTGGTCTCAGGCACTACAGTGGCTGTCCCCTAACTAATAACCACCTAATTAGTCCATCATAACAATTTTCAGCTTTGCATTTCTGTTTATGTCAACTTTGACATTAAAACTGAATAAATCCTTGTTATGTGATACAGACACACATTTACGTCCAGCTGCTAGCCTTTTACAGAGTGCCAGGGAGCAATGAGACAGCCAAGCAAGAGGATAATGGACCACAAAGCTCTGATTGTGAAAAGCTTCAAGTCTGTAATACAGACAACAGCAAGAGCCTGTGTTTGACTGGGACAGTATGAAGAATCTCAGTAGCTCTTATCTGGGGAAGGACATCATTATCACTTTAAAGTTGGTAAAATGATGGCTACAGGAAACACTGGCTCATGTATAAAAGGTCCACCGTAAAATATGACTCACTGTTTTACCGGAGTTAACCTGGTGGCCTTAGGTCTTCAATGTCATTAAACTTTAAATGATAAGCAAGTAGAAGTTGACGTGCCTTTTATTGTTCTGTTAATTATTAGAAATTCAATAAACTGTACAGTTGAAGGCAGCCAGGTTGGTTACCTTCTTCCCTTCTTTTCAAAAGTCATGGAGTGACTTTTTTTTCCTGCAATTTTCTTGCATATTATTTATTTTTATTTTCCCCCTGAGGTTTAGATATGAAGTGTAAATTTTATGTGCCAAAAGTCATTATTATTTATTTATTTATTTTTTTTACATGACCATTTCACAACCTCTCTAGATTCCTTAGAATGAATTAGGCTGTAAAGAACACAGCACCTTTAAGACGCATGTAAACGACTCCTGTTCTCACTGGCTGATCTGTAAGGTCTACACAAGATTTATTTATAGGGCTTATTCTGATCACTATATATTAATTCATGCACATGTATAACTGATATCTTACCCTACAAACATAACTCTGAGTGGCGAAACCTTTGTTTTATTCGCCCTCTGTTCGTTTTTTGCGAACGTTCACCAGTGACAAATACTCACTGACCAATCACAGCCTCATGCTGGTGGCATGACAACAACCAAGATGATGGAGCAGCCGTGTTCCAGCTAAGAACTTTTTCACAAACGTCAGACAGATCAGAATATTTGAAAGCAGCTCAAACTTCACTACAAAAATGGAGTAAATGTGAATGAATTCAAAATTTCAGCTTCTGAATGAAATGGACAGCAGTCCAGTTTCACCATTTGTCCGTTCTGCTGGGAGCAAAAAAAATGCGTCTTATTTGCACTTAAAGACATTCAGCACATTTGTGCTGTGCTTAGTGTAGAAATGCATCTCCAAAATCGACTCAAACTCAGATGAGATCCCAAGTGCGTGTGAAAGCACTCGTAAAGTTTCAGCTCTTGACTGAGGTGTAGAAGCTCTCTGCTGTCTTTTCGCTTTTCCAAAGTGGAAAACGTCCTGTATAACGTCAGTTTGTCCGTTTTGTTAGGGCAAAATTACCTTATTCAAAATGTTTCGTGTTTTTGTTTTTTCTGCACATGCTGTTAGATGGAAACAACTTTTATTAAAAAAAAAAAAAAAAAAAAAAAAAAGTAAGGAAACTTTCTCTTTCCATAATATGGGCCGTTTAAATGCAACTATACTGTATTGCACTCAACATTCACAGTGAACAGTGTATATGTAAACTGAAATAGTTGTGTGTATTGTCTGCTGTGTGGTCAACGACAGATTAAAAGGGAAAGCTATTGTGAAACCACCTGCATTCACTTCAACGAAAGCAGGTCAAAAGCAATACGTCAAAGAAAACTGGTTCCTGCATGCCTGTGTTGTATGTAATCAAATGATAACTTACTATACACACAGCAATAAACAGCCAACAGCACTTGAGTAACATACTAAAATACAAGGCCTTTAATTCAAACAATCTGTTTCCTGACCTATGTTTTACAGTAACTGTATGTGTTTGTATGTGTGTGTGCGTGTGCAGGGTCACCCTGACAGCTTGGCAGCACCACAAGACTTGGCACACACATAAATCACTTCACTAAGGCTCACCTGTTCATACCCCAGGTAACAAAGATTACTACAACTGAGCAACCTGTACACTTACACAAAGCCAACACGGTCACAGAGATCTAAGCTCTGTAAGAATACCAATGAATGGAAAGATTACTGATGTACATTCGGAATTAGGGACAACAGATGCATCAAACACATGACAATTCGGGTCAGGGATGGGATGGTTACTAGTATATTATGCACTGCAGCATAAATCTCCAAGGTAAAAATCATACCATTCACATTTTATATAGGAATCTAAAATAAATTCCATTAGCAAAGGCCTTTAGATGTTACAAATGTCTAAACAATTTTATTTGAATGCATAAATAAATAAATACATGAGAGCACAACAAACTGTTTTTCCAGGTGGCCACTGGAAGCAAAGAGGCCTAAAAAGTCCTCTAATCCACGCTGCCTCTGACTCAACGCTGTCACATAGCTATTTCCGGTGGAAATATAAGATCTTATATTACTCACCTGCCACATTACCCCACCCATCTGACTGTCACCTCATTTATCCCTTTCTCTGCTGCTGCACTCAGCACTTCAACTTTAGACTCATACTTTGCACAATGTAAGGTTTACAGGTATAACAGGCTTAGCATATTATTGTTTAAAACATAGTTTAGAATGCTATAAAAACCATGTGCTCGTGATAAAAATAAAACAAAAAATAAAAAAGCCAGTGTGGACAGAAACACTAAGAGGCATGACCGTCTTGTCAGATGGCCGACTAAACATGTTTCAAACATTTCTGGAAGAATATTCCAGCACTCATTTGGAAATATCAAGCATTTGAAGACTGTAAATGCTTTTTGGCCAAGCATTGTATGCTGTTAAAACCTGAACTGTAACCTGTAGTAGTACTAATGATGATTTCATATTTGATTAAATTGTAGTCAATTTTTTTGTGTTAAAAAGAAAAAGTCAAAATAATATCACCCAAAATAACCGTCACCCACAGCGAAAAGATTTCAATATGTATTTGCGCTTCTTAAACATATTCAGTAGTATTATCACTACTGAGGTAATACATACAATGATATCACATAGGATATTTGCATAATGTCCCACTTTTTAATTCGAAGAAAAAATTCTGAACTAATATAGATTAATAGTGTTCTCATGTCAGACAACACTGACTTAAGATGATTTAAGAAGATTTAAGGGATGAAAATAAGTGTTGCTAGCATTATATTCAAACATTTAAATATAGCATAGCGCTGTTGAAGAGTGTACAATGTTCTGAGGCTCTAACTGATAGCGTTTGCTATGATGATTAAGCCGCTCTAATCAACCCAATTTCTCCCGTAAATTTTCTGAAAAATTAGATTTGAAAGCATGAACCGATAAGCACATCTAATTTCACTGCTGCTGTGTGTTCATCTCACTAGACAGGACGTCCAGGCTCTACAGCTTGTTTTCAGTCTGCAGGTGTTAAACTAGCAAAGTCGTAATAAGCTTCTTTAGCGGTTTTAGAACCAAACTATCAACATCTGCCAGTGAGTGTGCTAAGCCGGTGTGGACAAGGGCTAGGGGGGAGGAGGGTCAGCCATCATCAAGACAGCCAACCAGAGACCGAAAGCTGCTGCCAAGGACAGAGGATTAGCTTTAATGGAACTGTCTTGAAAAGAGGACTCCTCTTGCTGTTACCTCAACTGACTAAGGCACTGTGGATTATGCTCTGGGTAAAAGAATTCCCTCCATTCTGCTGATTTAGGGCCAGCTTTCCTTACCCAAACCCTAACATAGACCACTGTAAGACAAATAGCATTACTGATTTGAACCCTTCATTTGTGTAAATAGGCAACTTCAACCAGAACTTTATGAAGGATGGTTTGCTCACTGCCCTCGTCTTTGTGCATAAATCCAACACCACACAATGACTGCAGAAAGAGGTACTCCGCATTCCAAAAGTTGGGGGCTCCAAAAACAAAGTAAGGCAGTCTTCTCCTTATGTTAAGGTCATACTGCAGCGATGAGATGAAAAAGATTTGGCACTGTAAATGACTAATCTATCCATCTTACAGCCACATGCAATTAAAATCAAATCGCTTTTCCAGGACAGAAAGTGTTCCAACAGGTCTAACCAGCCTGCCCCAACGTAAACCATCATATAAACAAATGATACAGCCTCTCCACTGCAGGACCATCCACCCAACGCCTGGAATGTCAGCAATTATGTAATATTCCACAACACTTTTCGATGCAGTTCTGCATGAAATAGTGGATACGAGACCCATTGTACGCGACAGCTCCCTTGCCGTTCATTTGTGACTCATTTCTGATTGTTTAGCGGCACGATGTCCGTTTCCTGTCCGTAGATGATTGTGATTGAGTTTCCATCGTCCCTTTGTTCTGCATGATTTGATGGAGCTCAGCCGCATTTCCCCTCACAGCTCCAGGCGACCCCTGGGATCACACAGTCGACGCTCTGACTCCTGAGCACTGGCCAGGCCCCACGGCTGTAAAGTTACACACTCATTGAGCTGGACATCAGGCCTGTCTGTACACCCTGCTCTCCCTCGTTAGCGTGAATCACCACTCCCTTATGCACACAGTGCCAGATCCACACCCAAAGCTCACTGCTGACCTAAACTAAGCACAAGCTAATTACCGCTTGTTCTTTTCTAAAGGATATGCAGGGTTTCCAGAACTTACTTTGGACAAATACTTTGCACTTACTGTGGTTGCAACCAGTATAACAAAAGCAAGAACAAATAGTACAAATAATAAGGCCATGAGTCACCTGGCCACTGTGTAATGTCCAGATTTTCAGAGTTATGCAGGGCATATGTCAATATCCAAAAGAGAACTAGATAAGAACACTCGTAGTTAACAAATAGCATAGACAATAGGAACATAGCTATCAGTATAAGTGACTTCTCTTTATTTAGGCCTTCTAATATATTTATAACATAATATTACTGGAATAATTCAAGGACTTGATGTACCAAACTCAAACTATTTTACCCTCACAATTGTGTTTTAATACAGATTTCAAACTAAATTATTCTACAAGTGAATGGCTGACTGAGACCAGTCAAACTCAAATCTTGCGACTATGCTAAAGCTGGAAAAAGACAAAACATGGTATCATATTAATGTCCATGACAATTAGCCAAAGTGGGTTTCATAGTACTACTATATTTCCTACAATATATCACTTAATGTACTGGAAAAAAATGTACATACCTAGCAGCTCTGGCAAAGTAACAAAAAAACTGGACACTGAATCGCAATGTAACTAGTGGTCAGGGCCTGTAACCAAGATTGTGGTTTTGGGTCCACAGTGATGACATATAGCCAGGGACTGAAGAGCACTTTATCTTGCTCAGTGTGTGGTGATTCAACAAAAGCATATCAGAGCATGGGCTATTTCAGAAATGGGCACATTCGATTAAAAATGTCCAGTAAAATCAGGCAGTCTAAGCAAAATCTAGAGAGATTTAATGTACAGTCCACACCAAACAAACACCAGTCCACCAAACATCAGAGCATATTTCACATGCCATATCTACTGACCAGCCATAGAATTATAACCACCTCCTTGTTTCTACACTCACTGTCCATTTTCTCAGCTCCAAATATCATATAGGTGCACTTTGTAGTTTTACAATTACAGACTGTAGTTCATCTGTTTCCCTGCATACTTTGTTAGCCCCCTTTCACCCTGTTCTTCAGTGGTCAGGACTCCCACAGGACCACCACAGAGCAGATACTATTTGGGTGGTGGATCATTCTCAGCACTGCAGTGACACTGACGTAGTGATGTTGTGCTGGTCCGAGTGGAGCAGACACAGTAGGGCTGCTGGAGTTTTTAAACTACTTAGTGTCGCTGCTTGGCTGATAATCTTCCCCCAACCAAAAATATCCATCCAGCAATGTCCTGTGACCACTGATGAAGGACTAGAGGACGACCAACGTAAACTGTGCAGCAACAGACGAGTTGTCATCTCTAAATTTACATCTACAAGATGGACCAACAAGGTCAGAGTGTCTAATCGAGTGGACAGTGAGTCGGTGTTTAAAACCTCCAAGACCACCACTGTGTCTGATCAACTCTTACAAGACCAACACATGCTAAGACACCACCACGTCAGAGTCACTGCAGAGTTGCGAATGATCCACCACCCAAATATCTGCTCCGTGGTGGTCCTGACCATTGAAGAACAAGGAAAAATGGGCAGAGAAACAGACGGACTACAGCTTGTAAGTGTAGAACTACAAAGCACATATGTGGTAAGCGGAGCTGATGAAATGGGAACAGTGAGTGTAGAAACCAGGAGATGGTTTTAATGGCTGGTCGGTGTACATTAATAGGTAGCAAGTTACTGAATCATCACACCAGGGAATGGGCGATCTACTTCCACGTCATATGATGCAAATCATATCTATCACTCAGATGCGTGTCTCTCTGAGGTCACGACTTCACTGAAACGGCCAACGCACAGTCCAGAAATAAGAAACTAATACCCGGTTTGGTCATATGTAACCTAACGAACTCAAAGCGCTGCAGCCCAGCGCGATACAGACAATGGACCTAGCGTCGAACTTTTGGGTTCCCTCCTACTTTCCACTAGTGGACGAACGTACAACGTGGCCCACTGAAAACCTATGCTTTTTATTTTTTATTTTCATTTTACTGTCTTTAATGGTACCGAAAAAACATTAAGCAGTGTCTCCTGTTCTCTCCTTTATTCTGGAGTCATGGCTCCGGCAGCCCGCTGGTGAAACACTGGGCAACACCCAGGCTAAAAACAGGGAATCTTCGAGGGGCTTCATTGTCCTTGCTCTGAGGAAAAGTCGCCACAAAACGACGGTCTCATAAAACACCTCATCATGACTAGCTGTTTTTCCGTCACTGGAATAAGAAACATGCCCAAAAATGCAAGCGGCGGGATTAATGTATGATTTAGGACTATGACTGGGCTACTCAACTCCTTAGCTCCTTAGGCTAGTCAACACTAACGTAACGTGAAGGTCTGAGTGAATGGAAGCATAAGGTGAGGTAACCGCTAACGCTAACCCGTCTAAGCCCAGAAAAGACACATATTCATGTCTAACGCCAACTAGCTAATCTCGTAAAAGTCACGTAGATAATACACCTTAGTAAAGAAGTGTTGACCTCGTATCCGCATTGTTTAGACACCTGACAATCAGCAACCGTGACTACAACAGACAGTGCGTTAACATACTGCTCATTTGCCTTGCATAAAAGTGGTAAAACAGTCAAGTCGAGAAACTACGACAATAACGCAAGAAAAAATGCTGTTTTAAACTGGTCTCCATAAGTGGGTCTCCTTCCCACCTCCGTCCGAGAATCAGGATGTGAAAACCTGGACAGACTGCCAGTCATTTCTGGAATATAAGCTTAAGTCTGGCAGAACCATACACGGAGTGTGATACACGCCAATTCATTAACGAGGCTGATTTGGCCTCCCAGCTTCTTGTTCGAATTTTCCCGTTCTACCTTAAGCGCCGTAGCAGTTACATTCTCAGGCAGACAGGCGCCAGAGTGAAACTGCAGCACCATTTAAGGTGGAACGGGAAAATTTGAACAAGAACTGGCGAATAAGAGGCTGACTTCAGTCTCGTAATTAAGATGAACATTTCCTTTGTTCATCTGTCTAAGCGCTGTTTCTGGGTGAAGATAGCCGGCTAGCTCCGTCTCAGTCTCCACATATGGTCGTTATGAGAGTTAACGCTAACACGATTTTGAGATTTGTATGAACCCTGGCGAAGGTAAGCAGGACCTTTTCCAGTCACACCAAACGCGTTAAGACCTTATGTGCCGACAAAAGACGAGGATAATGAATCGTTTCTTACCCACAGGTCCGTTCCCCAACTCATTTTCTCTGTGCTGAAGAAAAAGCTCCAAAACTGAGGAGGTCTCCAGGCACTGAACTCAAAGGCTGAGTGTCTCGCTGTCTGCCGTCGTCTAAGTTAAACCAGCGTGAAGCAGCCACACTACGGCTTCTCCATTTCCCACACGCAGGCAACAGCGCAGACTCTTGACTCGGCAACGACAAAAAAAAAAGATCGAAAATGAGGGTGGATGGTCAGACGTTAGTCCAATGCTTCCCCCATGTGTCCACATTTTGGAAGTTCACGGACAAGAGTCTCAGTTTTCGTGGCAATGCCACAAAAATGCTTTATCAGTGATCCGCTTTTTGATCCAATACCAAAAAATACCGCGGCTCATATTTCGATACCAATAACAAGCTTTCCCCCCATCTGTTGGCATTAATGTAACTTTCTGAAGAAAAAGTCAAATTAATGCATAAAGAAAAGCTGGAGTCAGTGATGTAGGCTGGTGGTGCAGGGCCCGGGTTCTTAATCCATTCATCAGGAAATTTACGTACAAAGGGCTACAGGTATTTTCAAATAAGGCCAAAAACCGGAAAACACCCAAAACGGAGATATGAGGTTTTCTTCCGACAACATCGCGATTGCTTGCGGTTTGTGTGTGTGTGTGTGTGTGTGTGTGTGTGTGTGTGTGTGTGTGTGTGTGTGTGTTTAAGCTTTGCAGCAGGGTCTTCCATTCAATTCAAAGCCAAAACTAATTTTCTTAGTTTAGCAGCCTGGCAACTTTTCTGGTGAATATCTTCTTAAAATTAATACCCTAACAGAACTGTTCCATTTGGTCAGGGATCAAAAGCGTGTGTATATATATATATATATATATATAAACACACACACACACACACACACACACACACACACACACACACACACACACACACACACACACACACACACACACACAGCTCAAAAAAATAAAGGGAACACTCAAATAACACATCCTAGATCTGAATGAATGAAATATTCTCATTGAATACTTTGTTCTGCACAAAGTTGGATGTGCTGACAACAAAATCACACAAAAATCATCAATGGAAATCAAATTTATTAACCAATGGAGGCCTGGATTTGGAGTCACACACAAAATTAAAGTGGAAAAACACACTACAGGCTGATCCAACTTTAATGTAATGTCCTTAAAACAAGTCAAAATGAGGCTTAGTGTTGTGTGTGGCCTCCATGTGCCTGTATGACCTCCCTACAATGCCTGGGCATGCTCCTGATGAGGTGGTGGATGGTCTCCTGAGGGATCTCCTCCCAGACCTGGACTACAGCATCCGCCAACTCCTGGACAGTGTGTGGTGCAATGTGACGGTGGATGGAGCGAGACATGATGTCCCAGATGTGCTCAGTCGGATTCAGGTCTGGGAAACGGGCGGGCCAGTCCATAGCTTCAATGCCTTCATCTTGCAGGAACTGCTGACACTGCAGCCACATGAGGTCTAGCATTGTCCTGCATTAGGAGGAACCCAGGGCCAACCGCACCAGAATATGGTCTCACAAGTGGTCTGAGGATCTCATCTCGGTACCTAATGGCAGTCAGGCTACCTCTCGCGAGCACATGGAGGGCTGTGCGGCCCTCCAAAGAAATGCCACCCCACACCATTACTGACCCACTGCCAAACCGGTCATGCTGAAGGATGTTGCAGGCAGCAGATCGCTCTCCACGGCGTCTCCAGACTCTGTCACATCTGCTCAGTGTGAACCTGCTTTCATCTGTGAAGAGCACAGGGGGCCAGTGGTGAATTTGCCAATCCTGGTGTTCTCTGGCAAATGCCAAGCGTCCTGCACAGTGTTGGGCTGTGAGCACAACCCCCATCTGTGGACGTCGGGCCCTCATACCATCCTCATGGAGTCTAAACATTTGTGCAGACACATGCACATTTGTGGCCTGCTGGAGGTCATGCAGAGCTCTGGCAGTGCTCCTCCTGTTCAAAAACAGCTCCTGCACAAAGGCGGAGGAGCGCTCCTACGGCCTCATCCACATCTCCTGGTAGTGCCTCCAGCCTCTGGACACTACGCTGACAGACACAGCAAACCTTCTTGCCACAGCTCGCATTGATGTGCCATCCTGGATGAGCTGCACTACCTGAGCTACTTGTGTGGGTTGTAGAGTCCGTCTCATGCTACCACGAGTGTGAAAACACCACCAACATTCAAAAGTGACCAAAACATCAGCCAGAAAGCAGAAAGGTACTGAGAAGTGGTCTGTGGTCCTCACCTGCAGAACCACTCCTTTATTGAGTGTCTTGCTAATCACCAATAATTTCCACCTGTTGTCTATTCCATTTTCACAACAGCTGTGAAATTGATTGTCAACCAGTGTTGCTTCCTAAGTGGACAGTTTGATTTACTTGGAGTTATATTGTGTTGTTTAAGTGTATTTTTTTATTAGTGTGTGTTTAACCTGCGTAATACATGTTACACAATAGTGACAAAGTGCCATACAATAGAAAATGACCTCCTTGCAGTGGGATGGTGCAAATTTCACTCACTGTGACTATGACTGACCAAACCTGGTAATGACATGGTTTTGGTTAATATGTGGACAGTGATGTCATCCATCCATCCATCCATCCATCCATCCATCCACACACGGATAAAATTGTTGGTACCCCTTGATTAATGAAAGAAAAACCCACAATAGTAACAAGAATAACTTTAATTTGACAAAAGTAATAATAAATAAAAATTCTATGAAAATGAACAAATGAAAGTCAGATATTGCTTTTCAACCATGCTTCAACAGAATTATTTAAAAAAATTAACTCATGAAATAGGCCTGGACAGAAATGATGGTACCCTTAATTTAATATTTTGTTGCACAACCTTTTGAGGCAATCACTGCAATCAAACGATTCCTGTATCTGTCAGTGAGACTTCTGCACCTCTCAGCAGGTATTTTGGCCCACTCCTCATGAGCAAACTGCTCCAGTTGTCTCAGGTTTGAAGGGTGCCTTTTCCAGACGGCATCTTCCAAAGATGCTCAATAGGATTTAGGTCAGGGCTTATAGAAGGCCACTTCAGAATAGTCCAGTGTTTTCCTCTTAGCCATTCTTGGGTGTTTTTAGATGTGTGTTTTGGGTCATTATCCTGTTGCAAGACCCATGACCTGCGACTGAGACCAAGCTTTCTGACACTAGGCAGCACATTTCTCTCTAGAATTCCTTGATAGTCTTGAGATTTCATTGTACCCTGCACAGATTCAAGACACCCTGTGCCAGATGCAGCAAAGCAGCCCCAGAACATAACAGAGCCTCCTCCATGTTTCACAGTAGGGACAGTGTTCTTTTCTTGATATGCTTCATTTTCCTGTCTATGAACATAGAGCTGATGTGCCTCGCCAAAAAGTTCCATTTTTGTCTCATCTGTCCATAGGACATTCTCCCAGAAGCTTTGTGGCTTGTCAACATGTAGTTTGGCAAATTCCAGTCTGGCTTTTTTATGTTTTGTTTTCAACAATGGTGTCCTCCTTGGTCGTCTCCCATTAAGTCCACTTTGGCTCAAATATCGACGGATGGTACGATCTGACACTGATGTTCCTTGAGCTTGAAGTTCACCTTTAATCTCTTTAGAAGTTGTTCTTGGCTCTTTTGTTACCATTTGTATTATCCGTCTTTTTGATTTGTCATCAATTTTCCTCCTGCGTCCACGTCCAGGGAGGTTGGCTACAGTCCCATGGATCTTAAATTTCTGAATAATAATATGCAGCTGTAGTCACAGGAACATCAAGCTGCTTGGAGATGGTCTTATAACCTTTACCTTTAACATGCTTGTCTATAATTTTCTTTCTAATGTCCTGAGACAACTCTTTCCTTTGCTTCCTTTGGTCCATATTGAGTGTGGTACACACCTTGTCACCAAACAGTACAGTGACTACCTGTAGCCCTATATGTAGGCCCACTGACTGATTACAAGATTGTAGACACCTGTGATGCTAATTAGTGAACACACCTTGATTTAACGTGTCCATTTGGTCACATTTTTCAGGGGTACCATCATTTCTGTCCAGGCCTGTTTCATGAGTTTATTTTTTTAAATAATTCTGTTGAAGCATGGTTGAAAAGCAATATCTGACTTTCATTTGTTCATTTTCATAGAATTTTTATTTATTATTACTTTTGTCAAGTTATTTTTGTTACTACTGTGGGTTTTTCTTTCATTAATCGAGGGGTACCAACAATTTTGTCCCCGTGTGTATATATATATATATATATATATATATATATATATATACATACATACATATGGAGTCAAATTAGGGTCTTTAATGGTGACGAGAAAAAATATATATCGCAAATATAAGATTAGCATTTTGCATTTTACTTTCCTATTTTGTTTCTGCAATACTTTCCCTCTTTTGCGTTTCTTTCTTTTGTTTGCGCGTCACACTGCTTTTCTTTGCGTCTCGCATTTTACGTTCATCATTTTTTTTCGCGCTTCTCTCTTTTCTTTGCTCCGGTTTTACCCTCTGTGTGTGGGGGCGGGGAAAGAGGCGTGGCCATGAGCGAAAGGCGTTCGGTTTACTGGTATCATGGCAGACGGTCGCCCAGCTGGACCACAGGTATATACACTTTATAGACTGATGGTAATAATCGACTTTTATAGACATATGATCTAATTCGGTGGCTAGATTTGTTTTCACTTACTAAACTGTGCAGTGTGATCAGGGCTGTGAGAAGAGTAGGCTTGCTAGCTAACATGGAAAACATGGATACCAGTTCCACTATACAGCCAACTGGTTCCCACGGCGTCCACCGCTGGATCCCAACCCGTGTTGCTTTAAACATATTATCTTGGTAAACGGTAAAGTGAGCTAATGAACTCCAGTAGGTTAATTACGAGCTAACTTCAGTTAGTTTGAGCAGTGGGCTGGGCTGGTGGCAGCTGCTTTTACGTCTTCAAGAAATGTTAAATGAAGACTTTTAATTTAGGAGCCATAATTTAGGCTGTGCATGTGGAGGTAGTTGGTTGTTGGTCATGGAGCTGGCTGGGTTAACCTCACTCTGTATAATACACTGTTAACGGCCTTTATATTTAGCAGAAAGAGTATCCTGATGTCACTCCGGCCACTCAGACTCTTATACATTTGCTGACCCAAAGCTTAAGTCAACAGGGAGGTCAGGTCCAGCAACCGAGACAATCCCTCCTCCTTCTCCTGTTCCTCCTCCTCCTCAACCATACCTAGCACAGGTCGATTATTACCATCAGTCTATAAAGTGTATATACCTGTGGTCCAGCTGGGCGACCGTCTGCCATGATACCAGTAAAACGAACGCCTTTCGCTCTTGGCCACGCCCCCTTCTCCGCCCCCACACAGAGGGTAAAACCGGAGCAAAGAAAAGAGAGAAGCGCGAAAAAAAATGATGATCGTAAAATGCGAGACGCAAAGAAAAGCAGTGTGACGCGCAAACAAGAGAAAGAAACGCAAAAGAGGGAAAGTATTGCAGAAACAAAATAGGAACGTAAAATGCAAAATGCTAATCTTATATTTGCGATATATTTTTTTTCTCGTCACCATTAAAGACCCTAATTTGACTCCATATATACACATATATATACATACACACACACACACACACACACACACACACACACATATATATAAAAAAGCTTTGCATTTTTCTCAGGTTAACATCACTGTATAAAGCATAAAACTGACACCTCTGCTGATAGAGAACACAAAGACACAAGTTCATGATCTTTCGAGTCTCGGATTAATGAGAAGCCAGCCCAAGAGCTATGAATACAGCCCAGGGATGAGCTGTTACACGGCTGCCTGGTGCTGACGTTTTCATGCAACGACTGATTCTTGAAAGGAACCGTCGGGATTGAAAATGTCAACGTCCGGATCAATGATCTGACTGTATTGATCCGCACATCTCAAGCTGCAGCTCATCATGTTCTTAAGGTAACAAGGTGTTTGTTCTGACATTCTCAGTTTCTTTTATTCGTTCTGCAGATTAATGTGCAAAAAATGGAAACTACTAAAACCTTTTCTAAGGCCATTAAGTGTATCAGTGATACTGTTACTGAAGATATCACCAACAACAGCTAACCGCTTTAATGTTTACTCTGTCAAGCGTTCTAGGTACAGTTTCAACACAACATACCCTGAGCAATCCACTGGTATCTACAGCAATCAGCCAGAGCCTAATTCACAAACACATTACAGGGCTACTGTGCTCAGATGGATATTTGTATAAAAGGTGCATTTAAGGCAGTGCAGTTTTAACTAAAATGTGGTCACCCTTAGTGACCACATCATTTTTGTCTAGAAAGTGGATTTAATGGAATGTATGACATGGCAAAATAGGCCATAGAAAAGCCTGCTGTCTGAACGGACAGTGTCACTTGGTGGGCAAGAAATGTAGACAGGCTTTAGATAAAGCACAGCCTAGTAAAAAGTGTTTTTTTTTTCCTCCAAAAGAAGTGGAAGTGTATGTCATTTGAAAGACAAATGTGCAATAAATGATTACTACATTCCTTTCATACTGCTGCACCTCACAACAAAACATAAGCACTGTTTCAGTAAAAAATATTGTATAATGACAAAGCTGAATTGAATTAAATCACTTTGTCTGAACATTAAATGTACCATACCAGTATTATCAATATAGTGTAAGTGCAATAATGTATGAATTAAATGTATAACGTACTATATGAAAAACATGATTTGGGTGGTTTCAAACAAACACATACATACAGCACCACATTAAGTTTCAACCCATTTTAATTATTTACATCAAGTGTAACACTGAGGGAGCACTTCACAGTAATATACTATTAAAAGTGAGCTTTAAATTAGAATCACACAAAATATACTTTTTACATAACAGAAAAATACTGTTAATTTGTCAACCTCTGCCATTTTTAAATCCCTGTTAAATTCACATATTCAAAATTAAGAGTGTTCCATTTGTCATTGCACTTGGAGGACTGCAGAGGTGGCCTTTGGTATATAAAATCTACATAGAATAGAAAAAAAACCCAAAAAAAACAAACAAAAAAAAAAAACAAAACTACAACCTCACCATACAAAAGATTATCTTCAAGAACACGTGATTTCCAGGATTCAATATTAAAAAAAACAAAACATAAATAAAAACAAAAATAAATAAAAAAAGACAGTGTCAAAATAAAAACGGAGTGAAATTCGGCACTGAACTTGAGCGAGTGTTGGGTGAAGTGTTAGATTATATGTACTGACAAAGCATGTCTGTAAGATGGCTTTGAACGTAGAGAGGCAAAACAATATGGAAGGGAAATTCTGTTTGACCATTTCTCCACTGATATTTAGAAAAGAAAAGAAAAAAAAAAAAAAAAAAAAAAAAAAAAAATAATGTAAATGATAAATTTGTCTAGTTGGCAACTCACACAATACACTTTTAATGAAGATGCCAAACTAGAAAAAAGGCCAAATTGCAAGACAAAGGCAAACTCAATTATATGGTCATCTTATGGTATTAATTACTGTATTGACTGTGAAAATGAAACCAGCAGACCCCAAAAATGGGGTAAACCTATTTGTTGCCCACCTTAGCTATACCATTGTAAAACATAGTACTTTGAACTGACTAGTTACAATAGACCTCTTGCTGACTGAATAATCTGGACCTCTGTTTATAGTTTAGATATTTCAGTTTTTTTTTTTGGAAGAGAAGCAATATTTCTGCTCGTGATGGAAATCCATCAGAATGAGGTAATTCCAACAAAAGCTAACCAATGAAAATCAGCCCCATCAGCAAAATAACAGGCTTAAAAGCTCAGACTTTCTCTCATATACAGGACAAAACATTGCACAACCTTCTCAAGTTGGACACTATGACCCCTGATGACTCTATTGTTACTTTAGATTTGAAAAGAATAACCACTCCTCATTGCCATCTACATAATATATTTGAACATTTCTGTATTTATAACCATGAAATCTCTTACAAAAGGCACAATGAAATCTGGGAAAAACGACTATGGCAGAGAAAATGGTCAAACCAAGCATGAATTGGAATTTTTTAAACTGATAAAATCCCAAACTGCTCCCTAAAATGTATGTTATACATGTTTTGTTCTGCTAAAGAGGGACTGCAATTCAGAGATGAATAAGACACAGTAACACATTTCCATATTACATGTCATAGATGATTTGAGGCAAGGCCATCAACATCTATGCTTTAAAATGACATCCAGTGTAAAAAGTACAAAATCATGTTAACGATATTGCAAGGCTTCGGATAAACTTTCTTTCTTATATGTTCAAGACACAGACAATGAGAACGAGAGAGAGAGAGAAAAGAAATTGCACCCTGTTTTGTAGACCATTTATAATCTTCCTTTAAATTATATGGATTATATATCTTTTAAAAGGGTGAAACTAATTCAGTTGCTTACTTTAAACGATAGCGTCTCAGTATTTCGGGACCAGACCGAGGCGTACAAAATAACAACATTCTTGTCTTTGTCAGATGGATACATTCATGTTGTAAATGCTCAGATGGGGACCTTTGTTTTTAATCGCAACACTTCCTGTCAGAAACAATATCCTTCTGCTCACGCAACCACTGGAGGACTTTACAATATCTAAACAAGCATGACCTTGAATGCTTTTTGTGGAGAAGGAAATAAATGCACAATTATATCTACAACATAAATCCTGTGCTTTTAATAAAAAATAATTTAAAATTCAAGTTTACACATGAAAACATTCTAAAGTTAAAAAACAAAACTGTAGAAATCAATGTGCTATAGAAATGGCAGTTTGCGGTGTTACTTAAATCTAGCAATATTGCAGTAATGTTGCTTTTTTTGTGTTCTTCTGCAGTGAGTGTCCAGTCACAGTGGGAATACACAGTGTCCAAGCTTGTGCCTGTGTTCCATCTGGACAAACACAAATCTGTTTATAAAAATAATCCCAGGCTTCACTGACCTAACATTCTTCAACAAACACTGGTAAACCCAATTGTGGAGGTGCCAAAGGTTGAAGCCAATAATCAATATTCCCATGCATACAGGAATACCATTGATAATATGGTAAATATTTAAAATTTTAGATTTAAGCATAAATATGGACAACGATTGATAACTGATCTGAAATGATCCTTTTCAACGCACAAGTCATTCTACACCTAGACACAAGCACACCCGTTGCTCCAAAACCAATGAATGTGTAACCATACAGGCTCTACGTATCCCAGTTTTGCACATGTAAACCGATACACAATTAATATAGTTACTGAAATGAATGATCTACCATTATTAGCTAATATGCCTACTTGATTCTCCCTATTCACAGTTTGTTTGGCTTATGCCCCCCCCTCCCAACATTCTGTACTGAAAACAACAACTTTACAAAGTTGTGTTTATTGAATAATGTTTGGTCAGTGTTCCAACATTAGAATGATTCTGATTCTGTGGACAAGTGAAATCTCCCCCGAAAGACCACAATGGACAGAAAACTCCAGTAATCTTTAAAGGTCGCTTAAATAATACGGGCCATGACACTCTATGCCATTCTAACTCCAGGCCTTTTCAGTACTTTCAGAATTTAATGCACAATACATATTGAACATATTCCTTTCCGACTGGGTAAATGGCACTATGCCCTTTGCTCCCTGGCATACAACCACCACTTTTCATTAAATGCTGAAATGTTCATAAAAAGATGAACATTTGAAATAAACCATGACACTGACTGCATGATACACGCATTCATGTTGAAGGCTCAGTACTGCTAAGTTTAAAAACTGAATGGTGTACACTGAGCCCAAACAGTCCATGCCTGATCTACTTCTACCGAGTGTATCTGTTGCATATTGAGACACAGACAATATCCAGTTATTGTATTGTGAGTAAAACATTTAGTGCGAGTCACGATAGTCAGAAATCTTTCTAATGTCATTATATAAATATGTGAAATAAACCAGAGAATGGGTAATAATTAGTCTCTACTCTTTCAAAGTTGTTGCAAAGTAAGTAGATAAACCTGTAAAAGGAACTGTCACCATAAAGCAGGGGTGGTCCAATCTTTTCCACAAAGAACCAGCATAGCTGCAGATTTTCATTTCAAACAAGTTGGACCACAAATGATGCTATTCGTTAAATCAGTTTGTCTCAGTCACACTGATCGTGTGTGCTTCTGATTTGTTGGACTGAAAACATGCAGCCACATCAGCCCTTTGGATAAAAACTGGACATTGGACACCCCTGCAGTATTGCATTTTTGGATAATAAGCTTATATAGAAGTGTAAAACTCTGTTCCCAACTGGCGATTTCAAAGAGAAACTCAACTGTAAACAATGAGAGGGAGAGAGACTATTTGTAGTGATTTTACTGAGGTACTTAGAGAATATTCTCCGTCACCAATCTTGTAAAACAATACATAAAAAAAAAACTGTTAAAAAAAACAAACAAAAAAAAAAAAAACACCTTGAAAGTCTTGAGGGGCAGGTTGAGGGGGGAGATATGTGGACCCACCAGCTACCTCTGCACCACATCACTGATCTCTTTTATACAAGTGTGCAAGTTGTCCAGGGCGCCCACACCCCCTCCCCCACCAGTAGAAGAAGCCCGCAATTCCTGAAGACTCAGTTCCAGCTTGCCCACGGCCTCGCGGAACGCAAACTTGTTACGTGTCTGCGGGATGCAGTCTACATAGCCCGAGCAATAGTCGAGCAACTGGTGGCCAGCATCTAGGACCTGGCTGCTGGAGGAGGGTTCAGTGCTGCTGTGGAGAGCATTGCTCAGGCACTCTGCACACTCCAAGAGAGTTTCCTTGCTGATCTTCTCCAGGGGCACACGTTCTGCCTGCTGCCGAGTCCGTCTCAGCGTCAGTTTTGAGGAGGCATGGGCTGAGCCACCAGAGGCACCGTTCGCCATCTTGGTTGGGGCAGTTGTGGATGTGCTACCAGAGGAGCCAGAGAGCACTGGAGGCACTTGCGGTGGTGGAATGCACGGTCGTGCTCCTCCTCTCCCTGGCCTTTTGATGCCATCTCCATTCATCTCCAGACCACTAGAGACTTCTTCAGCTCCATCTGCACTGTAGGCGTGTTGGAGGGAACGTAGAAGTGTGGGCGGAGGAGGCGGGGCGCACTTGGGCTTGACAAGTCGTGGCCGGTCACTGCTGCCATCAGCCAGCAGCTTGAAGCGGTTGCCCTGAGAGTCCACTCCAACCAAGTGCACATCAGCTGGGCTGTGCTTTAAGGTCGGTGAAATCAGAACTGGGACTTTGTGGTTATGTGGACCCATTGTGGATCCTGTTGTGGAGGTTTTTGATGGGGAAGGCCAGCCTAGTCTGTCGTCCTGCCCATCTCTACCCCGACAGGCATCTGACTCTGCTTCACCCCCTACCCCTGGTGCCCTAATTCCTCCCGAAGCACCACGAGGTAGGAGCTTGGCTTTAGGCCTGTCCCGGATCTGTGCCGTGCCTTCGTCCAGCTTTTTCAGCAGAGCGTCCGGAGGTCGGGTGGCACCATTCTCCGGTTGTGAAGCAGTGGAGGCCGTACGCTCCAATGTTGGTTTGCTACGGTTCCTGGGTAATGTTAGAGCCATACGCTCCAAATCTGGCAGGCCAGCAGACATGGATGAAGTAGAGTTAGACCGAGGGAAAGGCTTAGCTTGCCCCCCAGAATCATCAGTTCCAGAGGGTTTCCCAGTTCGTAAACCCAGGGTCTTTTTAATAAGGCGGGGGGTAAAGAAGCCTGCTAGGCCTGCCCAGCTACTGCTGCTGCCCACCTGCGAAGAGGTGCCTCCAGAGGAGTTTGACCCCAAGGGTTTCTGTCCAAATGTGGCACCGCAACAGCGTGACTGGACATGGTTGACTTCTCCGTGAGACGGAGAGAAGCCCACACCATCCGTCTGGGGAAGTGAAGGAGCACCGAAGCCGGCTGCAGGATCATACTTTTTGTGTGGCTGTGTTTCCATGTCACGGAAGGAGTTGCTCCTCTCTGGGGGCATGGGAGGATTGTGCTGAGGCTGAAATGAGGAAGAGGATGAGGATGACGACATGGACTTCTTCTTCATGAAGGAGCTGAAGAATCCGGCTTTGCGGTCGCGAGTAAAGCTGGCATCCAGTGGGTCATCAAGCAGGCTGGAAGGAGATTTGTCTCGCTGTTTGCGAGGCAGAGCAGGAGAGCTGCCAGAACGACTATCACCTGCCAGCAGGGATGCAGCAAGGCCTAAACACAAGACGACATGGCAAATGTCAAAGATCAATATGAAAGGGACCAGAAACACACCTAAATTACAGGACAGTAATCTAATTTAGAGTGACGTTACACAGACCTGCAACATTACTAGGGAAAACACTGAGTTGCTTAATAGTCAATAAAACTGAAGATTTGGGGAATTCTAGCCAATGTACATTTTTTTACCCTCTGCCTACAGATCCTCAGGGTGATCTCTAAAATGTGCAGTGGCCGTGCACCTCACTTTATTAGCATCATATTTTACTTTGAGATGAAAGCCTAATTTTCCCATTTCATATTATGGCTACTAAACTGTGAAAGTTAATAATAAACTGGTCAGGTGATTGGGGCACACAGAGAGAGAGAGAGAGAGAGAGAGAGAGAGAGAGAGAGAGAGAGAGAGAGAGAGAGAGAGAGAGAGAGAGAGAGAGAGAGAGAGAGAGAGAGAGAGAGAGAGAGAGAGAGAGAGAGAGAGAGAGAGAGAGAGAGAGAGAGAGAGAGAGAGAGAGAGAGAGAGAGAGAGAGAGAGAGAGAGAGAGAGAGAGATATGGTGGAATAACAAGAAGTCATGCTGAGACTATGCATTAATACAAAAACATGAAAGTTTGTAAACAATCATGAAGCATATTGTTGCTGTCATAACAAAACCTTACACCTCTCTTATAAATATAGGAGGAAAAATATCCTGCATTTTAATGCCCGTTTATGTAATGAAAATTTATGCCAAGTCTTTTTGAAACATTTGTATTGGCAATTTGTGATAATGTTCACTCAATGTATAGGGCAGCAGGCATTTATAAATGGTTAAGAAAGAATTAATGGAATCACAAGGTATTTGATGACCACAACAATACTGAGGATGAGAGTGGACATGGGGGGGTTCCTTTAATTCACACTGATGGGTGATTTCTTTAGGAGGTATAAAGGGAAGAACATGAGGCTGCTTAGGATGAGTTAGATAATGACTGAAGATGTAAAATGTCTTGTCTTTTATTTGAAATGAAACCCAAGGCCATGCAATGAGTGATGAACTTTGTGTATACGTAAAAAAGGTTTAGTGAAGTATAAACACATGCCTTCAATAAATAATAAAATACATAATTAAATAAAGTTGAAACAAAATGAGATATTACATCACAATGCTACACATGTCAGAGAGGTTAAAGTGATTTTAATCAAGCACAGGTACAATGCTGGTGTATATGTGGGTGGAGGTGATGGATGCTTGTGCGTTTAGGAATGTGCAATGAGAGAGGACAGAGTAAAGAGACAACTACACAAAAAGTGACAAAAAGGAACAAATTGTTTGCAAAATGTACATCATTTTGTACAGTGAACCAAGCTGTTGCACTTCTGATTAATTTCTGATTCAAGCTCATTTATTGTACTTTCCTTTTATACATAAACTCTAAACGACAGTTTCTTAGACATGGATTAAGCTTTGTCATGGACTAAACAGCGATACTCACTGGTTACTGATAATCTGGTTAAGCATAAACTGGATCTGGAAAACTGGCCCTAAAAATATTGCCACTGTTTTAGACAATGAAATATCTGTAACATAAAGCTAATGTTACATGTTAAGTACTTTACATGTATAATGCAAACAAACAAACAAAAAAAAAATTACATAAACTTCTGTATGTATACATTTCCCATAATACTGTACCCTAAAATACTGCTGATATACATAACCCCATATATATGTGCACCAATGACTGTTTATATGCACTTTTACTCCTTTAGTCTAAGAGGAACACCACTCCCATTCTCTTGAGCCTGCGCTGGACTCGTGTGTAGCAGAGCCAAGCCGATGTACCTGCAGGGCCGTGGGCTCCAGGCTCCTGCTGGCCCTCCAGCCCCTCCATGTTCTCCTTATTGTCCGAGTGCTTCTTCTGTGGACGTGACTTACAGGGCAGGAGGGGCTGGTCATGGCCGAATGCATGCACTGCCCCACCCTTACCAGAAGAGGCAGTCTTACACAGCTCCTCTGCCACTTCTGCAAAGCAAGAGTTCATGGAGAGAAGATTGACGTTTTGAGTCAACTGCTAAAACACCTGGGATAAAGAAAAACAGTCTGAGTCACTAAACTGAGCCTGGGCTGACTTAATTCTGCCCTCATTTTTATTTTTGGTTATGTTTATTACTGACAAACCATTTTGACAGTATTAGACATTTTTAAAGGTGAACCCATATTTAATGCAACCAAATAATCTCTTCCACAATACTGCATCAGCTGTGGAAAAAGGGAGTACCAAAATGCAAATTACCCCAAGACCTAGACCAAGGCTGCCCAAATCATGGCTCATCAAAAAATTACCCTAACCCCACCAACACACCTAATGAGGGAACAAACATTTTTGTACTATATGTAATTGATTAAATTCTTGCATTAGCAAAATATAATACAAGGTTATAAAACAATTTCAAAAGCTTGATTTCAGAGCTATTTACCTTTTTTATTTGTGTGTGTGTTTATGTATGTATGTTTTGTTTTGTTTTTTTTCTCACCCATCCTCAGCCCACCAAAAATAAAAATGACATTAACACACCTGACTAAAGCCATCTGCTACTTACTACAGCTACAAAGGTTAAGGCTAGGAGCTAAAGTGTGTGTACCTTCTGATATGCTTGAGTCATGGAACATGGTCTCAAAGGCCTGGTGGATTTCTGCAAATGACGGCCTGTCCAGTGGGCTCCACTGCCAACCTGAGAATGTATGATAATACACACATCAAGTCCAACAAACTGGGGACAACAGTATGTAATTTTAAATGAAAGGCCACATTAAATCCCTCTCTTCTAGAGATCTAGATCTAGTTCTATTATACCCTGTCTGACAATGTAGGATAGGCTGTTATTTATTTATTTATTTTAGCTAAAGCTAAAAATGCAACCAGTGGAACCACATAACATGGTTACTGTAACTGAACACATATTTTACAGTGCACTCACATGCCCGCATAAGCTCGTAGACTTTAGGGGGACACCCTTCTGGCTGTTCCATGCGATAGCCCTTCTCCAGCAGGTCATATACCTGAGACAGGTCAATACCAGGGTAGGGAGACATACCGTAGGTCGCAATCTCCCATAGCAGCACTCCAAATGCTGCAGAACAGACAGACACACAATCAGACATGCCAGAAACAACATAAAACCTTAATAGGCCTGTAATTCTTTGAGTGTTTTGTCATTTGCCAAATCACCTCCCTCCATCAGTGATGCTTTAGTCCCTTCTGTGCAATAACTCCATTTCCCATAAGTATGAAACACAAAAATACGAGAAACTAACTCATCTCCACTTCCCAGAAAGTTTCAGTTTCAGAATGAAAGTGACTGACCCCAGACATCTGATTTGATGGAGAAGGTATTGTAAGCCAGGCTCTCTGGCGCAGTCCACTTGATTGGGAACTTGGCTCCAGCATGGGCTTTGTATATGTCTCCCGTCATCAAGCGACTCAGGCCGAAATCAGCCACCTTAACCACATGATTCTCTCCTACCAGACAGTTCCGTGCTGCCAGATCCCTGAGAGAACACAAGAGCAGAGAAAAGCATAAAGAACTACTTATGTCTTCATGAACACATAGCATAAGGGTGTGCAGAATTGCTTAATGTAGATTTATAAACATATTGTACAAAATGGAAAAAGTTCTCTCAATAAAAGATATCTAGTATCTGATGCAATCTAGCCTCAGATGCAATACACAGATACTGGCAGAAGAAAAAGCATTTCAGGCAACTATGTCACCATCACATTAAAGCTGAGGCAGGAGCCAAACTAATACCAATTATTATTATTTTTTTGTGTAAGTCTAAGAACAGCGGCTAGGCTAGCAGTCAAGAGTGGTTGACATCGGAAGGGAACTCCAAGAACCTCACTACTCTGCTCTTCGGGCACTTTGGACTTTATCTTCACCTATGGATGAAGTTCTTTTTCTCCAGGTACTCCATGGCAGAGGAAATCTGAGTGGCCATGTAGAGCAGCACTACAGCATTCACCTCCTCTCGATCACACTCGCGCAAGTAGTCCAGCAGGTTGCCGTGAAGCATGTACTCAGTCACTATGTAGAATGGAGGCTCCAGAGTACAGACACCTGTAAGGAAGACCAACCTACTAAGTTCAAGAGCACATGATTCCTAAAGAGTGGTACAGTGGAGGATCGGCTGTTAAGTAATACTTGTGATTTAATTTCTGGTATTTTACAAGTACAGTGTGGTTACTGCTAAACTAAAATCCACAGAGATGGCAGTTAGAATGAATTATGAAAAATGAATGCTAGATAGGGTTTAAAAAGGATTGCTGATGTTCCGAGTACTAACCTAGCAGCTGCACCAGATTGGGGTGTTTCACCTCCTTCATGACAGCAGCCTCTTTTAGAAACTCCTCCACTTCCATAGTGTCCTCCTGTCATGCAGAAGTATAGCATTATATGAATATATTCCTCCATAATATTTCCACAAAAAGCCCTTCAGTTACAAAATGGCTTCTCTGAAGTAGTCTACCTTGTTAGACTACCAGTCAGTCAGTTCTGGTACCAAGTGTTGAACAGAAAAATACAAACCTTGAGTGTTTTAACAGCGACAGTGAGGTTGTATTTCTTCCAGACACCCACATAGACCTCGCCATACTGGCCTCCTCCTAGCTTGTGCTTCATGGTGATGTCTGTACGTTCCATCTCCCATTTGTCATGGATGGGAGAGACTCCATAAACTGTGGGCTTGTTGCATTTTGGAGCAGGGTAGTGGAGTGTGGTCACCAGGCCGTCTGCTACAGTGGAATGATGATGGACTAGCTCGGCTAATGTGCTAAACCTACTTTCTGATGTTACATATACCTGGATGTGGGGAAAAAAAAAAAAAAAAAACAATCAGGATGCAAAAGTAGGTAAGGGAGCATCCAGAGTACTAGAACGGTGAAAAGACTGAAATGGAAGTGAACAACCAAACAAAAGAATCAAGTGCAGGAACAGAAATGCACAACAAGGATTGTACCTTGCCGTCGGAGGCTGTGTTGATGCGGTAGTGGTAGACGCGGCCCTCATAGCGCAGTGAAATGGACAGCTGCCCGGGGCTGCTCTCACTCTCTCGAACCAGGAAGCTGCCGTTGATGAGGCTGCTGAGCAGGTACTCTGCAGCGCTGCGGGATACGGGCCCATGGTACCAGCTGTGTTTCTCTAGACTGTTCACTGGAGTGATGTAGTTACTGGGGACCCAGCCCTGACCGTTCTTAGAGCGAACTTCACTCCACTCCCCATTCTGATTGTAGCCTAGCACCCGCAGCTTTTCACCTGAGATACAGATGGAGAAAGAGAGAAACAGAATGTTCAAAAAATAGACCTTTTAAAAACTACAGCCTTGGTTATTTAGAAAAATGTGCAAACTGGTGTCACAGAGCTTAAAACAGTAGAAGCAGCCATCATGAATTTTGCCTGTACTTCTAAAGATAACAGTATATCACACTGTCAGAAACCACAGAAGCAAATCTATTCCAGATTACTAAACAACTCGCAGCATTTGAGGCAAATGTGTGATAATTCTTGGCTGGTCAGCTATATTTGGAGAAGGGGAAATTCTGGCTGAACCATCATTTCAAACGCCTTAACTCCAGTGAGTTATTAATGAAGAGTGATGTAGCCATCTCACAACAGTGAGGATCAAAGAGGAGAAAGTGCAGGCTTTTTGGACCCCACTGCTGTCCAAGTAGGGTGGGGATCAGAGCCAGCGAGCAAGAAAGAGAGAGAGAAAAATCTGAAATCATTGTATTGAACTAGCTACATAAAAGACTGCAGCAGTAGAAAGCCTCTAATTGTTCTTCACTGCACCTCACCTCACTCAATCTATCATTCTCTCATATCGCTTTCTATTTTTATCCTTTCATCTCTTTACCTCAAATGCCCTTTCTTCCCCTCTTTAAAGCCATATTCAGCTGTCTCTTTATCTCTGTAGAGGCTGATGGACCAGAAAGCTCCACCAATGTCTCTTCATATAGCAACGAATCTCTGTAACTAATACTAACTTGCCCACGAGGCGGTAGCAAGACCCAAAGACCTCCAACTCCAGCAGACTGGCTCCTTTCTCTCTACGCGAGCACAGAAGCTGTGGCAACTCCGGAGCCAGCCAGACGACATCACACCACTTAGCCATTAGTGGGCAGTGGCATGGCACTGCAGAAATACAGACAGATTAAAACGTAGCCACTAAACACTAACTCCCTTGCTCCGATCAGCCCCGTCTGTGTTTACCCACCTGCTATGAGACCAGCTGGGAGGATTACAAACTGCATATGCATTAGCCTTAGCATTACACAAGGAGTGAGGAGCATCCACGCTAATCTCTGATTCATGCTACAAACATTAGCTTCATTTACAGAGGTCTGGTATGAGGCGTTGGCATTACTGTGTAATTAAAAGAGAGAAATTGTGCTCCTGGTTTTATCCTGCTGTTTTTTTGGTTCCTTAAAGCAAAAGTTTCAGGATGCGCTTCAAGCAGTGGTAGTGCTAGCAGTATCTGGCCCAGCTTTGATCACACTCACTGCTGCTGGGAAGAACAAGGATAGAACTTAACAAAGAAGAAGACAGAAGGGTGTAACAGTGGGGAGGAAAAGAAGGATGCAATAAATAACTCCAATAATAACATCTTCAACTTTACATACTGCATATGAACTTTACAATAACTATACTATAAATTTCAACACAAATATAGCTGTAACATCTGAACACAGACAGAATCTCAAATGGCTCCCTACTCACTACATAGTGCACAATGCAGATCTTAAAATACTGGCTCCTGTACCTAAACACTACATAAAGTGTCTGACAAATAGTTATTTGGGATACAACCAAATCCATACTGGACAAACAGTGAACTGAGTATGGATTATACAAGTATTTTTAATTGTGCGCGGGTACTCGAGTACTCAAGCTACTGTTCAAAGTCCGAGATAGTGTGGCCATTGTCCAGCTCTGGTGCAACTTTACTGCGTACTAGGCTAACTACTCCAGCTGATGTTAGACAGGCTCAAAAACAGTGAAGAGATGTTCCTCTGGCAAACTAACATGTTGCCTCATCATCCACTGAGGACAAGAGACCTGGACACGATGTGTCCTTGTCAGCATCAAATTATGTACCTGTTGGTGCTCATCTCACCAGCTCATCTGAAAAGGCAGATTCTGTTGCCCATCCAACACGAAAACTCAGTGTCCCTCAGCTCTCTCAGAGTTATAAAACATTCCAGGATTTTAGCTGCTCAACAACAGAACTGTCATCTAAGTCTGACCTCTAAAGTCACATCCCTGGGAAAGATGCTTGTTTTAAGACAATGAAGTACAGTGGTAAAACCCTTGTGTAATACCAGACAATCATTGCCATCATGCCACTGCAAACCAGTTAGCATGGGTGTCAAAGGGTGGGGATTGTTGATTCAAATCAACCAGAGATACTAAGTAACACCTTTCAAATCATACCTTTTGTTATGCTTAATGTGTTGTCGCCACTAGCGACAAAGTCGTAAAGTGCGACAAAGAGGTTGGGGTCACTCTCCGCAGCACCCAGCAGGTTCTCCTTAGAGCTCCAACGTACCGCCTCAGTCAGCGCAGCCGAGTCCAGCCCAAACGGCCTGTGCAGGGCTTCTGTCCCAAAAATAAAGAGAAACAGAGAGAATGAGTAAATCAGAAAGAAAAAAAAAAGATCAAGTAGTGGAAAAAGAGTGAATGGCAGCATAAGACGTCAAAGAAGGTAGTGCCTCTGGGTAGGGCAAAGAGAACGCTGACTCAGATGCAGGAGGGAGGGAAGAGGGTAAACAAGGGATGATGTAGGAATGAGTGAACGTCAAGATATGTGAAAGGAGAAGGAAGAAGAGGGTGGAGAATGCGAGTCATAGCACGTAGAAAAGACAGTGAAGAATTAAGACAACGTAATCCAAGACAAAATCATTTCACATCTTATCTATTAATGAGAATTCATATTAATCCACATGGAAACCCCACACATGGCATCAGAAACAACGCAACAGCTGAACACAACCCAGTAATGCTCCTAGCTTACATGTGGTTCATATAGATATACAGTCCATTGTAGCCAAACGAGCCCACAATCCAAAGCTCCATGAAACAAGTCTTCTCAAACTCAGGGATATTCCTGAATGTTCAGGTCAGGCCATCGCTGAATGATGAGTATACCTGGAAGGTTGTAGTCAGCCACGTCCTGATGTCTAGGGCCCAATGGGCCAGTCAGCCTACCCCAGTCTTCTTCAAAGCTGCTTTTAGATGGTAGGGTCTGCAGTGGCATAGTCCAAGTTCTCTCCAAAGAGAACTACTGATCGTACCTATGTCTTTCCCCACAGAAACCAACAGGGAGCTGGTGAGTAATGGATGGAATGTCTGTATGAGAGGGCTTTCGTTCAGGCTGGAATATATGGAGCTTGAAGGAGGGGCCAAGGAAGCACGGTCGGAAAAATAATGTAGGGGAGCTTCCACTCCCTCTTCACTGCCTAAGCATGCCTACTGGCCTTCCTTCACAGCTGTTTGCCAACCACATAAACACACAGGCATAAATGTACACACACACACGCATATACCCACAGTCAGAGAACATGTCTAGGCAGCTGCCTCCAATAACCACCACCACAGCTTAAGTAAGGGAAAGTGTGGGTGAGGGCAGAAGGCTCAGGGTGGTAAGTGAGGACGAGGGTGGGGGAGATGTGAAGCGAGACCAAACTGAAAAGAACAGTCAATTTCTAAAGCTGGGAGAAATCGGAAGATAATTGAGAGGAAAATATTCACAGACCTGTTCGACATGTTCACTCACTCATTACTTATGTTGTTTCATATGTAGTTTCTGAATAATAAGACATGGACAGAATATTACTGGGTTAATTACTTTTAATTATACAGGTAATTATTAGGCTGCTCCAGACAATTATCTACTGGCTTTGCACATTTACTGGTGTTTCCGAACAAATATGCGAATACTGCCCTTAAAAACTAAATTTCTTTATTACTAATGCTCAAATATAAAATCGCTCCCCACTCACTGTGTACTATGCTGCATGAAACTACTGCTTCTACACCCAAGTAGTGTACTAAAATTTGGTAGCGTGTCATGCAGCTTTGGTTAAATATAAACGGCTTACTATTCAGCATATAGCACAATATTTGCCGTTATTTCATAACTTACATAGAATGGAGGTCCAAGTTAATATTCAACTAACATTGTACTCAAAGGTCTATTCCATTGCGAAAAATAACTTCAATCAGCAAATATAAAATCTGTTCAGCACAGACGACTGTGATTAATACTAAAATTGTGGTCATATTGCAGATTGTAAAGGAATCGGTTAGGTAACCCGTTATCTAATGGTCTCTATCTCTCAACTCCATGTGGGTTAAACAAGAGACTGAGAAGGTGCTCAGCTTCCTCACTGAACACGTTCAACAATCAAAACCACAGCCAAACAAATTGAAGATAATTTGGTTATTTCTCTTTGTTTAAACATTTCCATTTTTATACCTTTCACTAGCTTATCTTCCTTCAGTCTCTTAAAGAAAAGGGGTGATTCACAAAACTGTAAGGGGAAGTGAGGCTACATCCAGCCTTTAGCTAGGGTCTTCTTTTATAGCCCAATCACACACCCATTGTTATGTACCTGCCATTCTTCAGTTCATTAATTCTTTTGTTAAAATCATTGATAAGATATGAAAATCCAACTATGAAAATTTCAGGAATTCAAAAGTGTTCCATAATTCTGGTGGGGTCCAAAGTTTTAACAAAAGGCAAAACTTCCAAATACTAAATAAGTGAACAAATACTTTACGTGTACAAAAGCACACGTAAATATCAGAATTATTTGGGTCAGCCCTAAAAATGATCACAAAACAGAAAATCAAATGTTGAATAAGTGATTAAGTAAGTGGCACAAGTTTAGCGTATAAGGTAGTGCATCTGTAAATGCCTTCCGACGACTCAAAACACGTCACAAACATTTCTTTCTGGCTACCTGGGCTTTCCAGGCAACACATTCCTCATATACTGCTTTCAGTGTCTGCAGATTACACATCAATGTTTTGCATAATGTAACACAAAAATGCTAATATCTTTAGCCCCCCAAGGTTTTCCTTGGTCTCTATATAATTCTGTATAGTATTTCTATATAAAATCTATAAAATTGATGAAAAGCTAGCAACACTATTGAGATGCCCAAATACTCATTTCTCAGATTACTAGCTCCTGAGTAAACATACTGGTTAGTAAAATACATCCAGTCCTTACAACCAAACATCACAACATAGCAACTGGCACAACCAAGCTGTTAATTAAATTGTCAGAAAATGCCATGACCACAAAGCATTTACGGAAGGTGGTAGATTATGTAACGTATTACTGGCGCAGGAACATGCTGTTGAGAGGTAGATCGTAAAGCAGACCACACCAAAGAGTTTTCACCCCACCTTTGTTCCGAAAAAGCACATAGTGCATTCCGTTCCCAGCCACCTGACTCAGCCACAGCTCCCAGTACATAGTCTAAGTAGAACAAGTCCAATCCTAGTCCAAACCCAGTCCAAATACAAGGTGAAGCCTAGGCAGAACCCACAAGGCTTTAGTCCAGCAGGCTCAGGGCAGCAGAAAGCAAGAAAGCTTGACCCACTCCTGTCTGCTGAGGCTCTTTCGGGAGCCAAGTGTCTCCACTTTTCGTCTTTGATGTGGCTCAGAATTCAGAATTTCCAAGACAGCTCCTGGAAAGCTGACCCACCACAGTTGTGCGTCTACATGGTAACCGGCCCTGGTCAGAATGAGACACGCGCAAGAGAGTGCGTGTGTGTGGGTGGATGATATGCGGAGAGTTAAGCTCATAAGGAGGTCTTGTTGGAGGTCTCTTGACGGAAAGTGTACAGGGGATAGTCATTTCACAGGGGGTGGGCTTTTGTGTTTGGCAGATGTCTCTATTTCTACTCCATGCCAACGAGAGAGAGAGAGAGAGAGAGAGAGAGAGAGAGAGAGAGAGAGAGAGAGAGAGAGAGAGAGAGAGAGAGAGAGAGAGAGAGAGAGAGAGAGAGAGAGAGAGAGAGAAATTAAAAAGAATGACAGAATAGAAGGAGGCAAGCATGCCAACTTATTAAGGCGTGTAATTCCCATTCTGTCATCTGATTCTCAACAAAGGAGCTAAAGTTTTACTAGAACAGGATGTTCAATTATTCACACCACTTGAGACCTAGAAGCTCCTACCATTTGGAAAAGAAAACCTCTTGAGGATCCCAAATGGAAAATAATTGGTAAAGACCTGCAGGCTGAGTGGTGTTCTTTGAGTCCTACAGGGCATGTTACCTTAATAAAGAAAAGCCCGAACTTTTTGAAGATCAAATTAGGAAGAACAATGTTGTAACAGACAGCACCACAGACCAAAAACCCAAATATCAAAAACACTGTTCTCACACTCTTCAGTTCACTTCACAGACAAATCCCGGGATACTTTTACTGATGTTCAGACTTTGCATAACTTGCATATGCAGAGATGCACACATTCATACATGCCATGAAAATCCTGAAGGTAATGTTCTCAGCATTAACAGCCAGCAGCTCCTTCTGATGAATCATATGCAAAAAACAAAAAAATCCAAGTATTTTTCTCTTGTAAACACTAAAAACTCTAATGTAAAAACAAACAAACATTCTGCTTTGCTGGACATGCTGCGTCGGTTTTGCACTGCAGCCACGCAGGGTAGATTTTTGCCAGTTCTTGTTTCATTTTTTAGCTCATTAGACCTCATTAATAGATTTCAAAGAAGAAATATTGGCCTCAGCTGATACTCATGGTTTCAATATCAGTATTGTACCGGGAACATAAAACTTTATAGAACTTTTACTTCATACGGAGGATCTTTAAAAATGTTCGACACCCTCATATCTCATACACAAAACGGGACATTAAAAAATTTTTTTAATAAGTCACTGAAAGGTTCTTTAGGGAACCAAAAGTGGAAAATGTTTGACTCCTGCTGTCACTCAACTTTGTGCTTTTAGAGGAATCTTTATTCTCTATTGTTGTTTCACTTGTAGCCTTAGTTCAGGAAAGGTTAACAGGCCACAGTTCCAACCACGACTGAACAGATTTGATTTCTGTCACCAGTCACTCGACTTTCTTCTGCCACACATGGGTTTTTATTATCCACCTACTGTGGCGTGTGGTGTACCTGAATTTAGGTTGCTAATGTTAGATTAGCATTAGGTATTTGTTGTTAGACTGATGGTTTGACATATATTAAATGATTGAATAAAAACTGCGGATTGCATTTATTTATTTGGTGAGCAACTGAACTGAACTTCAGTTTTGATAAAATGCAGGATGAGGTGGCGCAAAAGCAACATAAAACGCAGAAACCGCCCAAGCACAGCTACGTCATGACTTCCCACCAGCTATGAGCAGTTAGCTAACCATGCTGAGGAATGTTTGCGAACGCTCCATGCTAATCCATGGTACTTTCTACAGATGGAATAATTTGGCCTTACAGCAGAAAAGAGGCTTATGGCATCACTTCAAAGATTAAACAATACAATGTGTTTACCATTACTGTATAGTTATGGTCCACACACCATTAATTTCTCTGCAGAGAGGCCTCAGTTGGAAGCCTCTGGACTGATCCGGCACAGTTGTCTTGCATGGGGCATGTCGTGTGCCTGTGTGTGGTGAACGAGGGTGTTGTCTGCCGCACATGTTCAGTATGTGTGTGTATGCAGTGTAGGAGAAAAGCAATGTGGGACAGCTGGGACAGGGATGCGAGAAAGGCAGAGGGTCTAGTTGAATGGGGATATTGAGTGGGGGGTGGTGGGAGGGCAGTGTGATGACCCTGATCAGAGCCCCTCACACAGCTGCTGCGCTGAGCTTAGGACAGACTTGGGACAGCTGAAGCAGCACCTCTGCCCAGACGTCTGATACAAACACCCTTACTACAGTCTCTAAAGCAGCTCTTTTAACGGTCATATCATAATCCCTGTAGTAGTGCTTGAAAGACTGTAGTCATCTATTCTATCCAGAATCGGACGCCACCGTAGGTGTGACAGTTCAAATAAACTTGCATTCGTAAGGACATTCTTCTTCAATTTGTTTTGGGGAGAATTCATTGCTTGTGTGATGTCATAAAAATCAACATATTTACATGTATCTTCATCTTCACCCTACAGAACTTTAGCCACACCCAATCCCACTTAAATTACAGGGAATGCTTCAGCCTGACTGCTTTATGAAAGAACATAAGGAATGAGAGAGCATAGGGATAGCCAAGCAGAACAGATTATTTACATATATTAGCATTTACATATACTCAGTCTTAAAGGCACAGTAACAAAGCCAGTTTAAGGGGAAAAATAATGGTTTGAAATGGTCATGAATAAATGTAAACTGACTGTTTTTGGTACATAAAACCACACAAATAGAAGTGCACCACAGGGTAAAAAAATGCAAGAAAAAAACTAAGATATGGGCACTTAAATAACAGTGAATTCAACATCTGGGAGGGTAATGTCCAGCCCTCTGTCCTTTAGTTTTCTTTAGTTTTTTGTATTTTGACCTCCAACTAAATAAGGAAAGGAAGGTTTCAGGACAAATATGATTCAAAACAAATGACATTTTCTTGTGGCATCCAATTAAAAAAAAATTAGAAACTGAAAATGGCAAGATATAAATTAACCCCTTAAAATCCCAGGGTTGTCATATCGTAAGGCTAACTGTAGGGAAAACTGACATGTTCTGGTCTTTTAAGGGGTTGAGCACCCCCTCATTTTGGGTAATAATAGTAACTGTGCCATATTACAAATCTTGCATGGTTTTAAATCTGATGACCTCACTAGTGTATCAAATCTCCACCCATGTACTGTGATTCACAATGTATTATTGAGACTGTGATTCTCCACCCAAGTCACCACCATATTTAGAGAAAACAAAGAAATATTAGTTTTTTTTAAAAGCAAGTACAAAAACAAAATCGCAAAATATCAGTCACTCATTTAAACTCCTATCACAGACCACACCTGGAATGAATATCATTGAAATTAGACAGCACTTTGCTATCAAGACCTCAGTTTTGGTCTTATGATGCACATCAATACCAGCATAATAAAAACAGTTTTTGTACATGAACCAATCATGGAACAGAAGACAGAAATCACCTTCTGTCAGACCAGAAAAAAAAAAAAAAAAAAACATTTCTGCACAGCCCACTCACCTACCTTGTCATGAAGCATGTCACAAGACTAAGGGGGTGGGGGAGGCTTTCGGGGAAAAGGGAGAATTTCAGAGAGTAGGGGATTTTTCTGCAGGATATAACATGGACTCCCACATCTCACAAGAGTTCCAATCATTAATTAAATCCATGTTAAGAAGCAATATGCAATTTAAAAAGTCATGAATTGGTTGTTATCGTTTTTGGGGTCTCTGTATTTTAAATCTGTCATTTCTTTAATACACTGGTGTGGGCATGCATGTGTTCACTGTAACAGTGCAGTGTGCATTTTTGACTGCTGTTTGTAGCATGTTTGTGATTAGTTTTTTGTTTCTAACTTGCTGGCCTGAGAATTTTTTTTACCTTATAACCTGAGAACTTACTGAGAGACTTTGCATCGTATCAGTGGAGTTTAGTTAGGCCGCAAACCAGGAACTTCATTCAGTGTCAGAGGAGTTTTGACTAGGCCATGAGCCAGAATCTCTCACATGACTGCAGAGTTCGACTAGGCTGTGAGCTGGGACTTTGTGGCATGACAGCAGATTTTGACTACACTGCAAAGGCTGCAAGCTGAGGACTTTGTGTGGTGACAGAGGAGTTCTGGCTAGACCGCAAACCATAGACTTTGTGGCATGACAGCACAGTTTGACTAGGACTCTGCAGCATGTCAGGGGATCCTGACTAGGTTGTGAGCCGGGTACTTTAAGGCATGACATAGGCTGCAAGCCAGGGAGTTTGTGCTGCGACAGAGGAGTTTTGACTAGGGAGTGAGCAAGGGACTTCACAGCATGGCAGTAGATTTTGACTGGGTTGTAAGCCGGGGACTTCACACCAGAAGAGATTGACAACTACAAAATGATGTTTTAATGGGCAGAGAGGTACTAAAAAAGACAGGGGATTTATCATGAAGAAGAAATTTTTATATATATATATATATATATATATATATATATATATATATATATATATATATATATATATATATATATATATATATATATATATATATATATGGCTAAAACCAAGAGGTGAGAGGAGAGGATGTTATACGATGAACACTCTGGAGGCACGCTAAAGCACAGCGTGATAGCATGAGCAAAAAAAAAAAACATCCTGTGCCGAGGCCTCCGTATCTAAACCTGCTAAGCACACTATCACAATGCATGCTTCACAATGCAGGGGCGGACGGGTATTTTTAGCCACAGCATAAAACAAAATCTGCCCATAAATACCTTCAGAATGACCAGACTGCAAACGCACAGAGTGAGCCACAGGAAGAACCAAACAATGATTCTCTGAGACAATGGCCCCAGATGAGTAGTCAACTACGAAAGACTGATAATGTCCATTTGAAATGGATGAAGAGTGAATAAGGTCCTTCAGCAGGAACAAAGCTGATGTTCTCTTTTTAACACTCTGCTTAATTGAGTCTAGTGAACACTGCCACTCCAGCTGTCATGAAAGTTCTGGTCTAGTTAAATAAAACTTGAATGAATCTATATTAAGAAATTATCTATATGATCAATGGTCAAACCTACTGAACTAGTAACAGAGTATATTATACATCGTCCACAATTTTTTCTAAAGGTTCTGCATTTTATGCCAAATAGGCAACATGTAGCAACACTGTTTGCTGCAGTGGTATCCTGAGGTATTAGCTACAACGTGTTAAAACAAGATGTAACAAGATGTGCTCATCTCCACAAAAATCATACAAAACATCAAGGCAACATCAGTTTAAGTATTAAGTATCATTTTAAGTATTAAAAACGCAGTTCTTTTGTGTTGGGAGGTACGCCAGTATAAGAGTAAATACCTCTATGATACGGTCACATGATTTTGCCATCTGTGGATACTGTGATAATCCCAAAGACAGGGAATCACAAACAGGACCACCCTAAGACAAGGTAAACTTCACCATGAACAGCTTAAGCAAAACACAAATAAGAGAGCATTTCAGACAAAAAGCTGTAACTAAACAGCTGATTAACCCTTACAGATGCTCCTGTTTTAGTCAGTGCAGCTTTTTACAGAGCATTAATAAAAGCAACACAACAGACACCACAAAGCAAGTCTACTATGTATTGTTTGCCACTGCATCACGCAGTGCTGACCTTGCCATGTCTTCCATTTTTACTCTTTTTGTTGCACTTTGTTGGACAAAACACGATTTAACCTACAACCCCACTTCCAAAAAAGCTGGGGCGCTGTGCAAAATGAAAATAAAAACAAAATGCATCAATGCATTTTATCAAATGTTGGAACTGAGAAATTGTATTGTTTTTTGGAAAAATATTTGCCCATTTTGAATTTGATGCCAACAACATTTTCCAAAAAAGTTGGAACGGGGGCAACAAAAGGCCGGTAAGGTTGCATAATGCTAAAAAAAATGTCCAGATGACATCTTTTTCAGGGAAGGCCTTATTTATTTCAGCAAAACAATGTCACATTCTGTATGTTTTACAACAGCCTTGCTCCGTATTAAAAGAATCCGGAGGCTTAACTGAACTGCCTGTAGTCCAGACCTGTCACCACTAAAAAATATTTGGTGCATTATGAAATGAAAAATAGGAGACCCCAACTGTTGAGCAGCTGAAACGTATCACTTTCAAAACTACAGCAGTGTCTCCTCAGTTCCCAAAGCTTAAAGTCTAGAGTTAATAGAAGAGGTGATGCAGCACAGTGGTAAACATGCCCCCCTCCCAACTTTTTGGAACCTGTTGTTGGCATCAAATTCAAAATGGGCAAACATTTTTCAAAAAGCAAAAAATTTCTTAGTTTCAACATTTGATATGTTGGTTCTGTACTATTTTCAATTCAATATTTACATTCTGCAGTGTCCCAACTTGTATGGAAATGGGGTTGTAACTGTTGAACAAGAAAAGGAAGGACAAATCAGCTCATAGGTCCCATCCAGCAGGCAAGGAGTATAGATAATATGGTAAGTTTACCTCAGCAAGCCTGGCTGTGTTATTGCTCCATATAGTAAAATATTATTTTATAGACAGATTTCATATACCTGAAAAAAGGCTGTAGGAGATTGACTAAAAACAAAGTTTTTAGTTGAATATTGCCCATTGTATATTTTGAATGACAAAATTGGCACAACTGATAATAGCAGCAATAATAATAATAATAATAATAATAATATTTATTAGTGATCAAAATGACCATTTTTGACTGAAAACTAAAATGGAAAACCAAAGTTCTTTTAGATGCAACTTATGGTTTTATTTTATGGTTTTGATTTAATGTAATAATGCAAACAATTCTCCAAAGCTGCTTTAGCATTCATCATCTAGAGAAAAAACTGCCACAAATCTCAGCAAGATCTAACAAATTCAAGTGTCTGAAGTAAGAGGTTGAACAGTTTATTACCAAAGGATATTAAAAGAGTTACTCCATGTTATGTAATTTTCATTAACAAATATAATTAAATTAGTTAGCAATATGAAGCTTTAACTACGGCCCAAGGCTCCCCCACGGCTAAACTAAAAGTGCCACTAATATTTTTAATACGTTTTTAAAAATTATAAATGTATTTGATATTAAAATAATTGTTATTGTTGAAGCAAAAGAGAATACCATGATGTATATTTGAGCTCATTTCACCAATCAACCCACTCACTACTCCTAGAGGCTTTTGGACACTCAGTTTGGGAAAGAAGTTCTTGAGCATTGTTTTGAATTGTGGTCACCAACTGGCAACACTTGTGCAACAAATAAACCATGTGAGGACATTACCTCAGGTGTTAACCATTTCGGTCTCCACCCAGTCATGCTGAAACTGTTGGAAAGATCAGGCCTTCCCTTCCCACAGCACCAAAAGATTCACTGACTCAACAACAGTTACGACACTACAAACTACGCTGAAAGGGTTGCCCGTGCAAAAGATGCCAGTGCATCATCACAGTCTGCCTACATTTTATAAATCACTGGAACACTATACTTAATAGCACTGCCTAAAGTGCACTACACTAGAAAACTGTCACTGTATCCCTTTTGGCTAGCACATTAATGTTAGTTAAGTGGCCTTACAGTCAGCCTGACATCCAGTGTCCATCAATCTGACAGAGCAGCCTGAATAGTTATGCACTGGGGGATAGTGAGGAAAAGCACCCAAAGCCATTTATCTAAGCCTTCTCTTTATCACACTCACAGCAGTTAAAGATTCTATGGTAGCCTGTCCATCAGTTTCACTAATGAGGCTCTCTCCACATGTCCACTCACTCTCTACTTTATCTTCCTTTGGATGAGCCCCTCCTCCTGCTGGACTCTTAAGACCAGAAGGCCAAGCACTCACTGACAAACAAGAAAAATCGCTGAGGAAATAGACATAAGGGCCTAGAAACAGCAAACCAACAATAAGGAACCTTTACCAGCTAAAACCCATTTCACACCAAATGCCACGCGGCATGAGTGTGGTACTCTGGAACCACTCCAAGACTGATAAATAAACTTCATGAAATAACAGAGACAATAAAAAAACCTGACTAGGCTATTTGCACTCACTGACGTCATTGTGACGTAAATGAGGCACCGTTTTAAACTTCTATAACTAGAGTTTAAAAGCTCTTAAAAATATAAGTCATGTTAAAATGTTTTAGCCCACTCCAGTCATTTTGGGGGAGTTTGTGGAGCGTGTCAAACTTCTTTACATATTAACATCACACACACAGGCCTAAAAGTGATGGCACATGCAAAATAAATATTAAACTGATGAAAACAGGATGATAATAGTAAATACCTCACATCCTTGCAAGAAACATCCTTCACAAAGTTTTGATGGTTCTCTTTTAAGACACTTTTAATGCATTCACAACCATCAGATTCACCGGCTTGGGAAAGGGGTGCAAAGTACAACCCATGTTACAAAATGTTCTTAGGGCTGAAAGATGGATAATTTTTAAATGGAAATTCCAATTTAAAATGACAAAAACTGCACTTTTAATTATAGTTTACATGATCAAGTTTTTTTCACATGGGGATATTTAACCCAAAGTTGGTCTTCTTGGCCAAAATAACAGGCCTGGGCCATAATTTAAAGAATAAAATCACAATATCACAAAAAGTCACAATATTGGTCAGAAAAAAAATCTCTCCCAAATTTGCTCGGTGCTAGTTCCTCTGTGCGAGCGGCTACATTGATTAATATATGTACAATGACACATTTCCACCAGAGAGGACCCCAAATTCCCAAATCTTACATAGTGTAGCTTTAACAGCGAATGTTCATTAAACAGTTAAACGGCTGCTGCATGCTTAAGTCTATGTAATGACAGTGTGTCAAGCTTTATTATTGATGTTTGTGCCCATTCAGAACTTCAGTGTGTCTTTATTTTCCTGTTGGGTATCTGATATTCAAATACTGTTTTGTACATTTGTAAATTTGCACATTTAAACAGTAAAAATGTCCCTCAGCAGCAATAAAGCTTGCACTTGCAAATAAGTCAAACTGAGCCAACAGAGATGAACACACAGCATAATCTACAGGCAACAGATAGCAACCGACACTGATGGCCTGACAGTGTCCAACAGTCAACAGTTGGCTTGGTGTGTCAGGAACCAAAGTTGTCACCATAGTGACCATAGCTGCTTAGTCAAACGCCATTTGATCAGCACCTGGTCAAACGTGTAGACCAAACAATACAGTATAGCACCACTTCTTCTTGGTTACCTGCTCAAGATGCCAGTATTCAAACACCAAACTCACAATTCTGTAAAATGTTAAATCTTATAATAAAATATAAGTTTGGTAATGTTTACATTAAGTTACATTACAGGAAACATCTTTCAAAATGACTGTAAAATATCAGATTTTGCTATTATGAAACAAGAGTGCCTGAACATGATGCCATGGACACATTAAGAAAGTGATTGAGGAGGTAGAGGCTAATGACTTGCCTCCTTATCTAGGCTCAAAAAGAGTCGAGATACATTTACTCATAAAACATGAAGACTTACAGATTTCCCTTGGCTATTTTTAAATAATAAAATAATTAAAACATTAAGTGCAACCTTCTAAAAAGTACACCTACAGTCCTATGGATTTTGTACCCAGCTACAAATATTTCATTATTTTACAGCCAAAAATGTCTGTACTTGCAGCACATCTAATCAAAGACATTCTACTTTATTCATGCAGGCCTAATTGGAATGCACATCCCCAACACTGATCTGCTAATATTCCTTTAAAACAAGCTATTTTTAACTGAAGCACTTCACTTGAGACCACCATCTAAATAGTACCCCAGGCTGCTTAGACAAACACTTTACGACTCTACATGAAAAAATATGGTGCCATATAGCCAAAAATGCCTTTAAAAAGATGTTTAAAAATGAAGAAATTATAATAGGCCCTTTTTATAAGAAACAGAAGGGGTTTAAATGCTGGGTAAAACAAGTTCTGCTATTGCCTTGTTAGAAATATAGGCGTTCGTATCATTTCAGCTCACCACAGAAGTGTCACCTGATCTTTGTCATAGTTGCCAAGATTGACATACGAGGAATCGTGTCCAGAACGTTTGCGGAACCAAACACACAAAAACATAGAAGCCCAAAATTCGTGGAAAAATTTCTTTTACATCTGTCAGAGTACAATAACATCTACAGAGTAAAGAATTGCTGAAGACGAGAAAAAACCACAACTAAAATGCTAGAAATGGCTTGCTAACAAACTAGTTAGCAAAAGTTAAACATGCACACATGCCAGCGGGGGGTGCGCACCAGGTCCATCATGTTCCATAGTGCCATTAGATGTTTCCCCACAACCACCGGCTCCAGTGAATGAACATCTACTCCCTGGCAGAGCACTTGCTTTCTCAGGTGTCGAGAGCTTCTGAGGGGGAAAACGAAAGCTGTTAACCTGAAAGCGGCCAAACCAGCAACTTTAAGGCACGAACTGCAGGTTAACATTAGTCAGCAGCAGCGAAATGCTGACACAGAGGTTCTTTTACTGTATGATGAAGTTTATTTCTTTGTTAACTGCACAAACTCATTTTTCGGCTGCTCATCGTCAGCTGACAAACCACTGAATCGGAGAAATAAGGTTTTTTGCTTCAAACAAACAATTGAGTAAACACTACATGCTCTACTCATCGTCGCTGTTCTTGTTATTGCTTTAGCGGAAGCAGCTTTACCCTGCAACGACTACTTCCAGCAGAAAAAAAATGCGGAAATGCGAAAAGAGCCTATTCTAGTAAAACATTTAGCAACTACTTGTTTATTTTAATATTAGGCTAGATGTGGTTTTTGTTTTCATATGACCTGCGTTACTTTGCTTTTTCTTGTGATGCACTACAAACAATCCTGTGATTGCTCAGGCTAGACTGTTAAATGAAATCTAATAAAATTAGACCCCTTTTTTCCTTCAACATCACACTTTCTGCTGGTATCGTTCCAATCCAATACCAGGTATCAGAGTATCGGATTGACTGGATCTCTACTGAACAGGTATATAGAATAAGTAAACGGGAGGAATACCCTGCGGCCCTAGGGTTGAACAGAGACCTCCACTCCACTCGTTATTATGACTCAACTGGAAGCTGCTGGTCATGCAGGAAAGAGGAAATGAGACAACACTAACTGTAGTCAGCAAGTTTCATTTGAAGTTTCGGCGTATGATTTCCCTGAAAAGAGTAGAATGGGAGTAGAAGGGAGAAGAATGCGAGAATCTGAGTGAGAAGGGAAGTGGTGTTGAAAACCTGTCAACTTCTCAGATTTGCAGACATAATATTTTTACTCACAAGACAACATACTGTTACTGATCTGTCCAAAATATGAATTTTAGGAAGGTTAAAATTCCAAGTCATCTTTGACTATTTCTGTATTCCTCCTTACATTTTCACACATTGTAAAGGTGTTTTCAAATTATGCAAATATAAATACATAACCTTTTTAAAAATGAAAAAAAAAAAAAGTAAAGAAGAACTTGTAAAACAATGATCTGACGGTGACTATATGTGCAATGCCAAGCATGGTCTAGAAACAGGGCTGAACAATTTAGGGAAAACATCTACTTGTGATTTAAAAAATAAAGCAACATATTATGACTGATTTAAACTGCAATTATTTCAGATTCAGGCCTGTTCAGTCAAGAAGACCAGCACATATACTTTTTCTGGCTTGAGGCTTGAACACAATGTGGTTCGGCACACTGGCAGAGAGTTCACATGATGTGCACATGATGAATACATCATGTGGATGTTTGGTTGCTTCTGATGGATCAAACTCATCTACAGGCAGTTCATAAACTCAGGTTAAATTGCAGCACTTGCAGGCTATAATTAAATGTGGAGCACTTGCAATTAAAAAATTCCACTTTTTAGGACTGTGATTTTGATAGCCCTAGCTAGAAAGGTATAAAGCTCTCCAGCACTGAGTTGTGGAGCAGTAGAAGTGTGCTCTCTGGAGAGATGGACTTGGATGGATTGGGTTGAGATAGGAACATCCAACATCAGTACCTGATCTCACTTTGCTGTGAGGATTTCAATGCTTTCATCCATAAAAACAATGCTCTAATATCTAGTACTCCTCTTGTTTGTACCCTTGATTTCAGAGGAAATGTATGGACAGGCGTCTACAAATTTTTGGTCATATAGTGTGCCCTGTCGGTCTGTATCACACCACATCACTTCATAAAAAGCTGACAGAAAACTCATCCATCCATCCATCCATTTTCTAAGCCGCTTCTCCGCCAGGGTCGCGGGGTGACAGCAAATTCATACACCCCCAATTCCTTTTTACACTGTGTTCATATTAAGTATGAAGTACTTAACATGAATTAATGCGACATAATTAGCAACACAGAAAACCGTGTCAACTTTAGTTATTGTGATTGAATTATCCTAGAGAGACTGGTTAGAAAATCAGTGCATGGGCCCCTAGAGCAACACCTACACTGGGCAAATATGGATGAACAGTTTTATAACATAAGCCTCCATCATGGGAACTGGCATGCAGTTAGTCCCAAATGTTAGCCGGTGACCAAGAATGGCCACAGAGAGATTAATGAAAGCGTACAGCTGAGATTAAATCCTTGAGGTCTGCATGTTCTGGACATCAGCGATTTAAACAAAGTTTACATTCACATTCTCTCTGCCCCTCTTCTTTCCTTCTCTCCAAATTCTATCGCTCACTTCACCACCTCCAGGTACACAAGCACCAATGACAAGCAGGGAATGTCATCGATCTCATATGAAGAATCTGATACGTGCATTCTCTTGAACCTCCTTTTATTGGCTGTAACACCTGTGGTTAACGGAAGATTTGGGTCCTATCAGCTTGCAGTGCCTGTAGTAATAGAGTCTGTCTTAAAGGCTTGGGGCTATGTAAGAGGAGCCAGTAAGAAGTGCAGGCTGACACTTACAGTTAGAGGGAGCGGCATTAACCACAAGACTCACCCGCGCCCCAACACACACACACACACACACACACACACACACCAAAGACACTACCTTATTCAAACACACAAGGAGGTCTAATCCATCTCCTCACACCCATTTTTCTTCTTCTCATTTGTAGGCACAGAGGTTACCAGTTTAATGATACATCACAGTGTATACAGTCCACTGATAATCATTAAATTTTAAATTTGAATAATTCTAAAAAAAGAAAAAACAAAACAAACAAACAAAAAGTTCCAAAATCTTTTTTTGGTAGTAAATAAACCTACAAGTGCAAGTGCCAAGACATCACATTTACATACATTACATTGTGATCTGAATACCATTTCTACAGCGTTATGGGGGCTGGTGATTTATTACTTCGATACACAAGAACTTGATTTTCTTTTCGTGTCGTTAATAAATCAAATAAATAAAAAGTTCTACCAAAACCATTTCTGTGGTTTTCATTGGGCTCACCTAATTCGAATACTCAAGTATTCATTTGCTACATTGATATTTTGTTCTCTATTTTGTAAGCAACAAAATACCAATGATACCTAAAACCTGCAAAAATATAATCTTTTTTTTTTTGCAAAAACTGTAGCCTAAAATAAATTTAATCGGCAAAACTCTTTAAATAATATAGCACATAATATTAGTTTTAATACATATGGAGGTTAAATACATTTTAGCTGATTCAGTTGCAACATAAATTAATGTCAGGCATCCATGTCACTTTGTTTTAGAGCACAACAAACTACACAGCTTTCCACATGGACATTTAAGATACAACAGCAAAGATGCCTCAGAAATCACATGTGGGAACAAGCTGGTATGCAAAGGAGGCTTCGCAAAATTGAGGAATGATCTCAAAAACCTGAATATGGTGATTTTTATCTGAGAATTGCCATGCGTCAAATCCACAACGCCACATAACCACTTCAGGTGGGAATAATATAAAAGCAGTAGTATAAATGGTAGGAAAAAAGCTAATAAAACAGTTTTCACAACAGTTTAAACATTTTAAAACAAGTTATTAATTCTGCCTGTAAGATAAATGTTTTTTTTTGTTTTTTTTAATCATCACCACAATAGGGGTTTCCACACAATCTGTTATAAGCCTAAGGAATGTTTCTGCACTGGGAATAAACGCTGCTCTCCCAAACTGGGACAAGTAACTTAACCATTAGGCCAAACAGCCAATTACAAACCACTTATGTATGCAGATGAAAAACTCCATTCTGAAAAACAGAATGGTATAAAAGACCTCAAACAATAGGACTGTTCTCACTGCAGTACTGTGTTTTAAGTGGACGAAGTAGTCACATCCAGTCAGAGGCAGTATTTTAAAAATAATTTATCCTCTCATATTGTAATCTTGATGTCCAACAGCTTTATCACCCATCTTATTTTATGTCAGTATCATACAGCCCTATTTTTAAATCACTGTATCCAAGAATGGCCTCCTACTCATCCTGACTCTAAAAACCCAAGAAGATCATCACATTTTAGTAAATATCTATTTTAAATATAGTTTATAACACTACAGAAAATGTGATTTGAACGGCCAAATGGGAAGTAAAAACAGCAGTTTGAAAGGACAGGTGTGTGTAGCAGCCAGCGTGGAATGAATATTGATGCAAATGGAAGCATGTCTGTTTCCTCAGTTTTACAGTGCTTGTTTTCACAGCCTGCAAAATGCTGTTCAGACCAGCCCTAGTATTTTAGTAAATATGATTTTTGGCAGATTCATACATAAAGTTGGATATTGACCACAATTTTGTTACAATAACAAAATTTTGTTACAATAACAAAATTGTGATCATTCTGATAGTCAGGTTATCATAAAATAAAATTGAATCCCTTCCTCATTTCCATCCGTTTTACTATCAGTACCCTTTAGGTGCTTTCTCTGTTCATCACAGGACCCAATAGACTGTCTCAGAGTTGTTCTTGGATTTCCCCCAGAGCTCCTAAACCCTCACCCCCCACTCACCCCCAGGGTGAGCGAGTCACCCAGACTCAACGCCCCCAGGAAACGGATTCATTAACCAGTCTGCTACTTGCATCATCTGGAGAGCCCTCTTTTCTACTACTCACCTCAGTTGCATCACTAAGTCACAGCAGCACCAGACAGAACTTCAATAAATTAGGTAGGCCAATAATATTGGCTCATATTAAAACACTGCAGATAAAAGAAAAAAATTGCACACATAGCTTAAGCTCTAATACGATGAGGACTTGATTTTTAAGGATTTGAATTGATGCATACATATAAAACACAAAAATAGCTTAACAGCTCTGTGTATCATTTATGTCCTATTGGTCAGGTCCTAAAACAAATGCAATTAGGCTAATATTCAGCCACTGGGTTTGGCATCTTACAACAATCACTTTGAGTGATGTGCTTAAATTTCACAGTAAGGAACACCACAGTTGATCTAGGATTTAGCAGAGGTACTGTTATCATTTGTAGAGGTTCTTGACTGGACCCTTCAGAACAAAAGAGCAAAAGATCAACTCTGGCTCCAAAGATCCAGTCCTGGACAGAAACAACCTACACAACATGAAGGACGTGGTCAGAGTCACTTCCAGGCTCTGTTCAGTCAGTGAGCCTATAAGTACTCCCAGACCAGGTGTCATCACGGTCTACGGGTGAAGTCGATCTCATAAGCTTTGACGGTGCTGAATCAGTCTCAGAGATAAGAGAACCTAAGCCTTCAATGCTTAACAAGCTTAGCCAAGCAGAGCTGTGGAGGTTAATGAGAAGTCGATGAGTCGAATGGACAAGCAACCCACAGTGATCTCACAGATAGGAAGGGCTGCGCAATTGTATGAAACAGACGGTCCTGTTTGGTCTTGATCTGCTAGAGACTCAGGCTAGATTTCCATTAGACAACACTTTGCAGTGCATTATTATGCTATATAATGCAACGTTCAGGCCCAGTCACGTAAACATAGCCACATTTTTTTCATGTCAATGCAGCCACAGGCAGCAACAAGTCAAAGCAGTTTTCACCAACAGAGGGAGCTGCAGCAAGTATATAATTAAAGGTGAATCCCACTAATTTTACAACATTTCTGCAAAATTCAATTACAGAGACATACATGAGGTCATTCAGAATACATTAATGCCATAAGGTGCATTGCAAAGAAAACTATCAACTCAGATTTCTGGTGGTGATAGGAACCAGGGGTCGCAATGTTTCAACTACTGAACTTAGTCATTTTATTTATTGTCCAAAACCACCAGGGAACCTACATGTGTGTTTTGGGTTTCACATGTACTGTTGATAATGAATTTGTTTAAAAAGTACATTTTATAACAAAACTGTCTCAAAACAAGCATAAAACAATGTTTCAGACATCAAGCAACATATCGGAATCATTTCATGCAATGGTTATCTGTGAGGAAGTTTTTAGAGGCCATAAACATTTCAGACATCTGGTTCCTGTCACCACCAATGTGATCAACTCTGACTCATTAAGTTTCTCTAGAACTGAGCATTCCACATTAAAACCCATTTTCGCTAAAGCTGCTCGTTTACTTTATTTCTGGACTTGCAATGAAGTCTTCTGGTAGTGGGCATTAGATCCTCATCAAAGGCATGGTAAAGAATCAACCTAAAACAAGTGTGTTCAAGCAACGGTTCACAGAAATATCAAAGTTACACTATTTTCCAAAGATAAATAAAGTCTGTCACCTAAAACAAATTACATTACTTTTTAGCTACACCAGCCTCATAGCACCAGTGCATAACTGATGAAGCAAACTTTGCACACCAAACTTTGCCAGTTAATTACACTTGGGTCAAAGAGGGAAGCTGTGAAAATTTGAAACACTTCTTAAAACTGTAACTTCTTCCAGTTTTACTTCTCAAAATAAATGAATTCAGTTTCTGCAGAACTCAGGACGATGGAATGAGGTGAGGTGAGTCAAGAACCGAAACATAGCTCGTTCAAAACCAATGTCAAATCTCAAAGACAGGCTCTTGCAGCATTTCTTAAGATGATGAGAATCCAATGAATTAGACCCAGGGGCTACTCTGCTCAGTCTGTCATCAGTGCTGGCTGCCTGCCCTGCTGCACCTCATATCCTATAAACTGAGAGCAGATAACCCTTATATAAGGATAATCACAGATTTATGAGATTCGGTGGCCTCAATTTTGAAATTTTCATTTTAAAATTATTGCATGAGCATATTAGTGTGTGCGCACTGGGCCTGCACTAATACTGACAGTCAGTGAAGAACTGAGGAATCAAGAAACACGGCAAAAACAGTTGTGAGTGGTGGGCTACGGTGCAAAAATGAACATTAAAAATGAATGATATTCAAGGCCAGGTGGTAAAACTGAATGGAGCTAGAGGACAGTGACTACAGGCCAGGAAGTGAAGTTGACTTACTTCCACATGAAGTACAGTGTTGTGTTAAAGTTAAACTCTTCCTCAGCCAGCACTGGTTGACTAAGTATAAAAACAGTTGTTTTGCAAAGCAAACAAGAAATTACTGAGGAAAATTACAATGCAACATTTTTAGGGGTGCAAGACATCAGTGGCTGATAATACTTGCCATACACAATATTGAACTATATCACAATATTGGAATCACAGCAAAAATCACAATCAACTATTTGGTGGTCCTCAGTCTGGGCAAAACAACAATGCAAGAAGGAGAAGTAAGTGAGAACTAGAGAAGACTAGAGATTTGTTAGGTAGTTGCCCGTTATCCCTGCTACACACTGTGATGCCAGCTTTACAACTACGCCAGTCTCTTCTCCTTCCACTTACTGTAATCTATATTAACTTTAGCTTGAGTGTATAGAATCAAACATAAATGATGACGTGCTTTGAAACTTTAACTTGCTTCAGTGTGACCTTCTACAGTAAAACAACCAAGCTAAAAGTTCCAGCCCTGAAACTTTTAGAAGAAAGCTCCTCTGATCTCCATCTGACCAGGAACAGTATCAGAAAAGGTAACAAACAATAAAATTTCCCACTGTGTTTGCTGTGTGTGATTTACTGTCAGAGTAATATTTTCAGTATTTTGTTGGCTGAATTATGAAAACTATGACATTATAATACTACATGGTTTTCCAAAAGGCATCTATAACTGAACTCCAGAGTGGCTCTGCTATAATGATGGAAAAATGCTAATTTTTAAATATTTAAACACACATAGGACTGGTTTTGGAAACAGCTTGCAGTCTGACGTTTTTCCAGCAGGGAGTGGCACTAACACACATATTACCATGAGTCTACACCAGAAGAAGCTTAAAAAAAAAAAAAATGCACTTACAACCAATAAAACAACCAGTTTCAAAAGATGCTGGGTTACTCTATAATGTTATTTTATACATTAATCTTATTGAAGGCTATCAATAAAACAGTTAATATTAAAAACACTTATATACAAAATAGAGAGCAGAAAAAACACAAAGCTGCAGACTGGATGGTTGCACGCATTAATCATTCATATCTAATTCTGACATATCCACCTGAAAGTAGCTGTGAATAACAATATCTGCTGAATCCATACATGTTTACAATAATCGCCATGTCTAAGGCAACAACGTCATAGCTATGTAAAATGATACATCTGTAGAGAAATTAGTGGTTACAGCTGTCAGCCTAAAACACACCACCACATATCTGTGCACCCTAATTCTTTTATTTGTGAGTGGTATAAAACGGGGGAGGGAAGGCGAGACTGAAAGAAAGAGACTGAAAAAAAAGAAAGACAGAAAGAGAAACACAGAATGAGAAAAACTGAAGGCAAGAGACAGAAAAAGAGACCAACAGCAAGAGAGACACTGAATGAACGGAGAGAGAGACTAAAAGAGTCACAGACTCAGAGCGGATGAAGAGAAGGAAAGTGACAGACAGAGAGAGAGAAACGGGATGAATGCAAAAACTAAGAGAAACTGAAAAAAGACACAAAGAGAAAGAGATATCAAGGGGGACTGCAAGAGAGAGACACACACACACACACACACACACACACACACACACACACACACACACACACAAACACACACACAAAAGACAGAGAGATAAAGACCTAATTAGGCAGACAGAGAAAGAGAGTAAATGAGAGAGAGAGCGAGAGAGCGAGCGAGAAAGAGTGTGAGGGAGAGTGAGGCCAGTTTTTGGTAAGAGAGAACCAGAAAGAAAGTCAAGAGTGGAAAGAACGTGAGTGAGGAAAGCAGAAGAGGCAGAGACTTAAAGGAATAAGAGTCAAAAACAGAGAGAGCAAAAATGAATGTTTGAGAAACAAACTAAGGGAACAGAAAAGTGCCCCTGGTTTAACATGGCGATCTGATCAGTGAGCTGCCGTCAGATGGAGAAGCCCGCATTGAACTCCAGCTGGGAGAAAGACCTGATAAAGTCACCTAGACAAAAGAACTCATCTGATCCCACTGAGCTTCAGCCTGCCCTGATCTTCTGCTGCAGCCTCTACATCAAGGCTATAGTTATGCGGAACTCTACTGGACCCATCTTTACAGGAAGAGGGCCATGGACAGCTGGTTCCTGAAACTAAAAAGAGAAACAATGATCTAGTGGACCCCACTATTGTTTACACATAGAAGTGGGCTTAGGTCCACTGATGCAAAACAGTGAGGTCCTCTCCACCCCCAACAGAGGCAAATCATTTCCTCTCCTCCCACTAATCCACACTTTAATGAGGGTAGGATGAGTGGAGCTGCTCTGGGAGGGGCCCGAGCGGGATAAGGCCTTTTAAATGAGGCAGGATTATGGGAGAGGCGAGGGAACACAGCCACACGTTCACTCAGCAAACCCATACCAGAGAAACAAGCATCAATTATTCATAGCTCTCAAAGATTCTGATGGAATCAATTATGGCATACAGGTTGTAATACAGATATACAATCTATAATTAAAAAATAATAATTACATAAACAGAAATGCCCTTTTTGGAAGCTTTCAAAAGCATGGAACCAGGTGGCACTCTTACGCCCCCTACTGCTGGGCCTGGGAGCTGATTGGACCACAGACCAAGCCAAGTGTGCAGCTAAAAAAATAAAGTGAATTAACAACTTCCCTTCCAAAATATGACATTTCTTGGGTCAGTTTTTTTTTTTTTGTTGATGTTGTCAAATCTTTTTCATGTATATGCAGAAAAGTGGATTTGCCTAATCCAATTTTATCCCTAATGCAAATCTTCTTATGCATCAGAGATCCTGGGCTATTTTAGCTGGTTGTGATGCTTGCCAGTTTCATGAAAGTGGATTAAGATGATATAAAGCAGAGCAGGAAAGAGTGAGAGAGAGCGAGAGAGCTCCACGAGCAATGAAAAGGGCCACATTAAGCAGTCATTTCCATATTGCATGCATCTCCAATGACAGCAAAGACTCAAAAAACAAGACCATCAGATCTTGAACCGGCAGAAACAAACACAAAATGCATCCAGTCTGCAAGCAGAGGTTCAGTGCACTGCATTCCAGCAGTCATCACTTTGAATCTGGAGACGTGATGCAGGGTACACTACCAAGATAAAGCGCAAGACAAAATTGATAAATAAGTAATGATGGAGAAAGCTAAAGTGGCCCGGTGACCTCACAGGTCCTGCCGCTGCGTGACTCACTGTCTGCGCGTCCGAGGTGGATGTGAAAGCACACATTCCGACAGCTCAAAGAGAGCTATTCTTCTATCCGTTTAACCTTCATTTAATCAGGCATATCAATGAGAGTGTGTTATCGTAACCATGTGTCTGTGCGTAGTAGGTGAAATAGCTTAACCTGGTTCACAGAGAACAGATACACAGCATCTTCTGGGTCAGGAAGGATTTTTCACAGCCTCTTAGCTGACTCATCCAAATCTAAATTCTATCTAGTGAAACAGGGTCGGTCATCATCACATTTCCTGCTGTTCCACTAAGCATAATCTTTGCAGTGATAAGAGTCTGGCACTGGTACATTACACATGAACAGAAGCACCCAGAAACAATAAGCAGACATCATTTTGTTATGAACACCGCTAGAGACAAAAATGAGAGGAAAATGAAAAGATCAAGATGGAATTTTTTAGTCCAATGCACTGCAGTAATCAGCTATAGCACTGTGGCAACGTCAGAGAGCGCCTTTCATTCATTTCCCAGACAAAACGGCCATCAAGTAGGTTATAAATATACACTTAAAAGATAAAGTAGTATTTTTCTTTTATTCAGTGTCCACCTTTCTAACAGCTTCCATTCTTTTCAGGAGACTTGCTTTCAGTTTTGTAAAGAAATCTGAAGGGATATTTTTCCATCATCAAATTTCAGTCTCAACATTGTATTTTGAGCTTCTCACAACCAAGAAATTGCACATTCAGTAACGTTGAGGCCTGAACTCTGGGGTGGTCAGTGTATAGTTTTAGGAACACCATCAGCTTCTACACTTGATTTGCAAATTTTCTTCTCTTTAGTCCATTTCTTTTCTCACTAACAGCTTCTTGACAGCTATACATCCTCCCAGACGCACAATGTGGCACCTGTGGAGCTTCAGATCTGAAGTAAGAGTGGAGCTCTCTCTCAAAGATGAGAGCTTTAAGTACTGTTTACCTGATGGGGATGGTTTTGTGGTCTACCAGCTCTCGCATGGTTGTTAGCAGCCCCTGTTTTTTTTTTATCATTTTTTTCTGAACTTCAGTTTTGGAAACTCCTGGTTTTTCACATATTTTCCTTAACTTTCTACTTTGTGAAGCAGGTGGACTACCTGACACCTCAGAAGTCTCTCCTGAAAAGTAGATAACTTAAAAGGTGGTTTCGTGTTCATCGGCTAATGCGCACATGAACAATATTGGATAGAACTGACTACTAAAAGATCCTAGAAACCTGCCAGAAATTCAATACGTTAAAGCAGCTCATCCTTTTGCTTACGCTTAAATACGGTACTAAAAAAGTACTAGACAAGCGCACACATTTTAGTGGGAGCAAAGCTTGTAATATCAACAACAGAAGAGTCTGGAAGAAAAACCCTTATTACTTGTTTTATGAAGCAGTGCAGATACTGTAGATTCAGTGATTCAGCAATTCCCACACTCCATAAAAACACGTAAGCCACTCGGAAATGACTTTGGTCATCTGGGTGCCTGCATATCCCCAACTGACTGAAAGTGAATGAAAAAGAAGGGAAAATTAATCAGCATTTGCTCCTACTGGTGCCTGCTGTGACCGAGCTGAAGCAGATGTGAGAGGATCAGCTCTTTCCTCAAGACAGTCGCTGGAAAAGCCAGGTGTGCTTAAGCACAGGAAACCAGCTTTGATCTCTGCCTATGAGCCTCCATCGCATGATGCAAAACGACGCGTGCACCGTCAAGGCTAGCATGTCCGCTCAGGGGACCGCCACCACAAACACACGCGATCCATTACTCTGATTTACTACAATAATTTTCAACCCATCCTATACCTCGGACTATGAAAAGGACACTTGACATTTGAGAAAACGAGGGAGTAAAAATAACAAATGTGATGCCCTTTGCAGGTCAGCTTTTCCAGCTGAAGGGATTCACTGTCAAGATGCGACAAGCCCTTCTTTGCCTCGCTACTAATAGACACACAAACTACCGGCTCTCTCCCTCATCCCCATCACTTCCAATCCCAGCCTGGACGTTGACTGAGCCACCCTCAGGGCGAGAGGTCTTCACTGGGCACGAGAACCAGCTCCAGAGAAGCCATAAGAGCTGACCCTACTGCCTTTAGGAGACTAGTGACATGACTATTGCCCAACCCAGACGGAGTTTCCTTAAAAAACCCTGAGTATCCCCTCAGTCAGTAGTTATCCCTTCTATCTTTGGCCTTTTCGTTAGCCATGTACATCTGGGACTACATAATGCGTATGACAGGCTGCGGCTTTGCCTTGGATGAAGTCGTTTCCTCTCATTTCGGAGAATTAGGATTCCAAACAGTTGTTTCCCATAAGCAAACCCCGTCACTTCAGGGTGCCACACGAGAATGAAAGGGACAGAGAAAACGACGGCGGCTTTTAAACCAGCCAAGTATGCAAAACCCGGCTTACAAAAATAAAAGAACGATGCTTTGTAATAAAAGGATTAGGCCAGGCTAGAAAAACATGGCAATCAATACGACACTTACATCACCCTTATTATCATCTTCACCATCATAAGTGTGCCTACCCTGCAGTCAAGTGAAACTGAGTCAGTGAAATGGCATGTGTGAAATTTGATAAAGTGGCAGCTTCGCAAGCAGCTTTTCTATAGACCACGGCGCTTACTATAAGCATTGAAAAAAGGGACCATATCTTGTTTCTACTAAAGCGAACTGTAATTCCAGCGGCACAGTTATCAGCAGCTCTTTGCTTTTTCCCTTTGGGCTGTGTCAATATGGCATCAATCCTTCTCATCAACCAGCCTGCTTAGAAAAAAAGACACCAGTTAGCATCCATTGACCATTTCATTATAAGCAAGACTGAGAAGCTTATAACAATGTCCAAACCTCCAGGGCAGGAAAAAGTGCTTCCTCCCCACAGAAACAGCTCCCAGTACCCAAATGGAGGAAGCTACATACACACATGCAGACACTGTAATATATGCAGGCCCAGCTCTGGGTTAGTTTCACCGTTACTACCTTTACAGAACAAGAACGGACTGACAGACCCGGGTTACTGGACAAACCCTGAGAAATGTCTTGTCTACAGCTGACCTTAGCATTCTCGCTAGCCGGCTTCGCAAAACGCTGTCCCCTGTGCAGTGTTTCCGCTAGCTTTAAAAATCTTTGGACAACGTCAGCTCCCAGAAATTTGCCTTACTCTCGCCCGACGGCGTGAAAACAAACATCTGGGAGCTGGAAAACCAGCCCTGACACGGCGCCCTTACCTGAATGCTGAGTGAACACGTTCACCCCCGGGTCTGGCATGTTAGCGGTAGCGGGCAGCCTGCACGCTGGTGCTCCTGCGCTGGTAACTTCCCTGGTTCTCCTCCCGGAGCCGCTGGTCCGGGCCGCTCTGCCTTGGTGCTGCTGCTGTTGCTGTGAGTGGGGCTGGGGCTGCGGCTGCGGCTGCGGTGGGCTCTGGAGCCCCGGAGAGGCGCCGTCCCCCACGCGGCCTACCTGCTGCCCCATTGTGCGAGTTGTGCGCGAAAACAGAGATCCGCAGGACGAGGCGAGGGACACCGCGCCGTCCGGCCGGATCACATCCCCCCCGGCCGAAGAGCACAGCGGCCTGCTGGCTGTTCCTCCACCCGCGCGCTCCCCCTCCGCTCACTAGCGCCACGGCTAGCGGCTCCGCGCGCCCGATCCCACCCAGCAAACAATGGTGTCACTACACGCTCAGCTCTACTGACCGGCGCTGCTTGGTCTGCGTTTCGGCGAACCGGGAGCGGTCGACCCCCCTGGTAGCAGAGTTTTTTGGTTTTTCCTAAAACGGGCCCGAACGGGGTCGCTCCGTTTCGCTCGAGCCACTATGCGCCCCCTCTGACGCCGCCATCTTTACCGCAGAATCAGTGGCGTGCAGCTCCCAGGCCAATCCGCGGTTAGGGAGCGGGGAGTGGGCGGGGTCAACGCCAAAGCGGGGGAAGGGACAGGGATAACCACGCCCACCGCTTCAAAGCGCTAATATCCGAGTGTCCAAGGTAATAAAAGATCATTTTGGGGGGATTGGGGGGGATTGGTGGGGAGGGGGTTTCTGTATTGTTGGTATTGCTATTTTTAGATCCTAATAAAGTTTGTTGTTTGTCGTTAAAGTTGTTTTTAAAAAATTAAAAAGGTAATAAAACAATAAAGAATAAATAAAAATGCATTAAACGTAATACAATAAAAAAGAGAATTAAGAAAATAAAATGAAACATTCTTAATTTTTTTCCACAAGTTTTTATTTTTAAATTATTTTATTTTTGAATGACTGAGCTTTTACAGACAATACTTTTTCTTCAGAATCAGCCAGGATCTACCTGATACAAAAAAAAAGACTACTAAACTTTCAAAGACCCACTTTTATTTTGGGGCGGGGGGGCGGGGGGGGGGGGGTGGTCGAATTGACTCCCCAATTTAGTCATATTCCACCCACTAGTTCGATCTCCCCAGCCACCCAATACCACCAATGCTAGGAGGGCAAAAGCAAACACAAGCTTCCTCCAAGTTATGTGAAGCACCACCGCATCTTTTCAAACAACCACTAACTCAACATCACTGGACAGCTGAACGTGCTTGGAGGAGAACACTAACCACCAGTACTGTTACATCAGCTAGCTATCTGAGCTGGCTAACATCATGCTGATTGAAGCAGTGATGTATCCTCTCCACCCAGAGAGAGCAAGGCCAGTTGTGCTCTCTTGGACCCCTGGCAAAGATGGCTGTGGTATCAACAAGGATCGAACTTGCAATTTCCTGATGACAGAGCAGATGCTTAGATGGTTATACAACTTGGGAGCCCCAAAAGAGCAATTTCTAATTGAAGCACTTTGAGCAGATGAATATGATGAGCAGGCTATCATGCTAAAACTACTCAAACACTCTGCAGGAACAAGTACAGCCTGCAGGAAGAAATACAACATCACACAACTGTGTGTGCTGTTTCAGAATAGGTTTGTTTTTGGATCTGATTAATTCTTTTTATTTTATTATCCAGTCTCCAATTCAACATTTCCTGCTGATGTTGACTCAATCCTGATATTTTTTTCCTTTCCTTTCATTTTTTGCATCAAACAGTAAGTGTGTAAATAATCATTCAAAATGGGAGCGTGAGTTTGCAGGGTTTTGAGGCACACTGGCCAGTAGCCTGCTCTAATTAATCCCAAAGGTGTGCTATCAGGTTGAGGTCAGGACTCTGTGCAGGCCAGTCAAGTTCTTCCATACCAAACTCAATCATCCATGTTTTTATGGACCTTGCTTTATGCACTGGTGTGCAGTCAAACTGTCCAAAATCTCTTGGTGCTGAAGCATTAAGAGTTCTTTTCACTGAAACTAAGGGGCCGAGCCCAACTCCTGAAAAACAACCCCACACCATAATTCCCCCTCTACCAAACTTTACACTTGGCACAATGCAGTTAGACAAGTACCATTCTCCTGGCAACCGCCAAACCCAGACTCGTCCATCGGATTGCCGGAGAAGCATGATTCATCACTCCAGAAAACCCAGTGGAGGCGCTTTTCCACCACTGCATTTGACGCTTTGCATTGCGTTTAGTGATTTAAGGCTTGGATGCAGTTGCTTGGCCATGGAGACCCATTCCATTAAGCTCTCTACATTGTTCTTGCGCTAATCTGAAAGCCACATGAAGTTTGGAGGTCTGTAGCAATTGACTCTGCAGAAAGTTGCCAACCTCTGCGCACTATGCATCTCAGCATCCACTGAACTCACTCTGTCATTTTACATGCCCTACCACTTCGTGGTTGAGTTGCTGTCGTTCCCAATCACTTCCACTTTGTTATAATACCACTGACAGTTGACTGTGGAATATTTAGTAGTGAGGAAATTTCACGACTGGACTTGTTGCACAGGTGGCATCCAATCACAGTACCACCCTGGAATTCACTGAGCTCCTGAGAGCGACTCATTCTTTCACAAATGGTTGTAGAAGCAGTCTGCAGGCTTAGGGGCTTGGTTTTATACACCTGTGGCCATGGAAATGATTGCAACACCTGAATTCAATTATTTGGAAAGGCAAGTGAATACTATTGGAAATATAGTGTATATTAAGATTAAGCTTAAGATTAAGAGGCTCTTATTAGTCCCACAACGGGGAAATTTCACCTCCGCATTTAACCCATCCATCAAGTTAAACACCACATACACACTAGTGAGCACACACACACTAGGAGGCAGGGAGCACATTTGCCCAGAGCGGTGGGCAGCCCTATCCACAGCGCCTGGGGAGCTGTTGGGGGTTGGGTGCCTTGCTCAAGGACACCTCAGTCATGTACTGTCGGCTCTGGGGATATATAGGCCTTTCTGAAGCATGCTGGGCCAGTTTCTAGTGATGGTTATAATTTCTGACCTCATATTAACCAGTTTAATGAAATAATTCATCATTTATTATGAAATCTCACTAGAAACGTTTCATGACAATTGGATTCAGTTCTATGGAGTCAAATTAGGGTCTTTAATGGTGACGAGAAAAAAAATATATCGTAAATATAAGATTAGCATTTTGCATTTTACTTTCCTATTTTGTTTCTGCAATACTTTCCCTCTTTTGCGTTTCTTTCTCTTGTTTGCGCGTCACACTGCTTTTCTTTGCGTCTCGCATTTTACGTTCATCATTTTTTTTCGCGCTTCTCTCTTTTCTTTGCTCCGGTTTTACCCTCTGTGTGGGGGCGGGGAAAGAGGCGTGGCCAAGAGCGAAAGGCGTTCGTTTTACTGGTAACATGGCAGACGGTCGCCCAGCTGGACCACAGGTATATACACTTTATAGACTGATGGTAATAATCGACCTGTGCTAGGTATGGTTGAGGAGGAGGAGGAACAGGAGAAGGAGGAGGGATTGTCTCGGTTGCTGGACCTGACCCCCCTGTTGACTTAAGCTTTGGGTCAGCAAATGTATAAGAGTCTGAGTGGCCGGAGTGACATCAGGATACTCTTTCTGCTAAATATAAAGGCCGTTAACAGTGTATTATACAGAGTGAGGTTAACCCAGCCAGCTCCATGACCAACAACCAACTACCTCCACATGCACAGCCTAAATTATGGCTCCTAAATTAAAAGTCTTCATTTAACATTTCTTGAAGACGTAAAAGCAGCTGCCACCAGCCCAGTCCACTGCTCAAACTAACTGAAGTTAGCTCGTAATGAACTTACTGGAGTTAATTATCTCACTTCACCGTTTACCAAGATAATATGTTTAAAGAAATACAGGTTGGGATCCAGCGGTGGACGCCGTGGGAACCAGTTGGCTGTATAGTGGAACTGGTATCCATGTTTTCCATGTTAGCTAGCAAGCCTACTCTTCTCACAGCCCTGATCACACTGCACAGTTTAGTAAGTGAAAACAAATCTAGCCACCGAATTAGATCATATGTCTATAAAAGTCGATTATTACCATCAGTCTATAAAGTGTATATACCTGTGGTCCAGCTGGGCGACCGTCTGCCATGATACCAGTAAACCGAACGCCTTTCGCTCTTGGCCACGCCTCTTTCCCCGCCCCCACACAGAGGGTAAAACCGGAGCAAAGAAAAGAGAGAAGCGCGAAAAAAAATGATGAACGTAAAATGCGAGACGCAAAGAAAAGCAGTGTGACGCGCAAACAAAAGAAAGAAACGCAAAAGAGGGAAAGTATTGCAGAAACAAAATAGGAACGTAAAATGCAAAATGCTAATCTTATATTTGCGATATATTTTTTTTCTCGTCACCATTAAAGACCCTAATTTGACTCCATACAGTTCAGCTATTTTGGCATGACTCAGAATTAGCATGACTCAGAACTCAGCATGCAGACAAAGAAGAACCTATGGAAACTAATGGAGATGCATACAGGCAAACGCTCTTTCATGGAATAGACAGCAAAGGAAAATCACTACCCAGCACTATTGAAGGGTTTGGAACAGCAAGCAGGTCACTTCTAGCCATACCGTTCCACTCCATGGTAGAACTAACATCATCCCAACTACCACACAGCTCGACAAAGAATAGCACAAATAACATGTACACAAATGTAACCAGCAAAAATAAATGTCCAGTCCCCAGTGTCCAGTCCCCCTCACCTCCCGAGAGCCTCTCTACATGGCCGCTTTGCATGGCCTCAGCTTCCACGCTCCTACGGCAGTGTGGCCAGTGGTGGATGCCACAGTATACTCAACACAAAAATGTGATGTAATTATTAATCAAGTAAAAAATGTGGACAATAAAAGTAATACATTTTAAAGTAGCCTAAAACTTTTTATTTTTTCAAACAAAAATACACTCACCACCCACTTAATTAGGTACATTTGCTAGTGAAAGGTTGGACCCCCGTTTGCCTTCTGAACTGGCAGACTTTCAACAAGGTGTTGGAAACATTCCTCTGAGATTTTGGTTGGTTATTTGAGTTACTGTTGCCTTTCTATCATCTCGAACCAGTCTGCCCATTCTCCTCTGACCTCTCACATCAACAAGGCATTTTTGTCCACAGAACTGCCGCTCACTGGATGTTTTCTCTTTTTCGGACCATTCTCTGTAAACCCTAAAGATGGTTGTGTGTGAAAATCCCAGTAGATCAGCAGTTTCTGAAATACTCAGACCAGCCCGTCTGGCACCAACAACCACGCCACGTTCAAAGTCACTTAAATCCCCTTTTTTCTGTACCTAATAAAGTGGCCAGTGAGTGTAGTTGATATGTTGAAAGTCAATATAATCAATTTTAACCAATTGTATTATCCTCTGAAAGGGTATTTGCCCCCTCCTGGTTTATTTTATTTTAACTAATCTTACCATTAAATGCTTCAGATCATCAGGACACTATCCTGCTGCAAAACCCAATGCACTTGAGCTTTAGGTTACAAACTGACAGATGGACATCCTCCTTCAGGATTTTCTGAAAGAGGGCAGAATTCATGGTTCCATTAGTTATGACAAGTCGTTCAGCTCCTCCAGAAGCAAAGCAGCACCAGACCATCACACTACCACCACCATGTTTGACTGTTGGTATGAGGTTCTTATAGTGGAATGCGGTGTTAGCTTTATGCCAGATGTAACTGAACCTGTGTCTTCCAAAAGCTTCCACCTTTGACTCATTGGTCCACAGAATATTATCCCAAAAGTCTTGGGGTCCCGATGTTTTCAAATGCTAACTGAGCCCTTGTGTTCTTTTTGGTCAGCAGTGGTTTGTGTCTTGCAACTCTCCTATGAATGTCATTTTTGTCCTGTGTTTTGTCTTTCTAACTGTGGAATCATGTACATTGATCTTAACTGAGGGAAGCAAGGCTTGTAGTTCTTTAGATGTTCGACTGGGTTCTTCTGTCACCTCCTGGATGCACTCTTGGTGAAATTTTGATGTACCAGTCACTCCTGGGAAGGTTCACCACTTTTCTAAATTTCTCTATTTATGGATTATGGCTCTCACTGCGGTTCGCTGGAGACCCAGAGCCTTAGCAATGGCTTTGTAACTCTTTTCAGACTGTTAGATTTCAAAGATTTTCTTTCACATCTGTATTTGAATGACTAGAACGTGGCATTATGTGTGACTTCATGCTGCCAGACAGGTTTAATTTAAGTGATGTTTAAGTTCAGCAGGTCTAGCAGTAGTCATGCCTGGGCATGTAGTAAAATTGAACCCAATATTCAACTGAATTTGAACAAACATCCAAGCAGGCACATACATTTTCACAGAACGATAACATTAAGAAATCAATGCAGGTGAATCAGCACCTTCAGACTGATGCATCACCACTCATCAACGCATTTTTACACCCTAAGTGACGAAAGATATGAGTTACTGGATTGCTCTTGCAGAGTGCAATAAACATTACTATAAAGATTAACAAGCATAGTTTCAAAAAGGTCCTTCACCTTTACACACACACACACACACACACAATCTTAATCTTATTCTGTGTATTTGCTGATTCTTTATTAAAAACTGAACGTTGTTACTTGCGATGATCATTTAAGCTGCTGTTAGTAATAAAACATTGTAAAAAAGAGAAATTTGCCTGATCTGTTAACATATTTTTACTGGTTAAATGTGAAACATGTTTTTTCTAAGATTCAATGTGGGAAAATGAAGTTTACAATGCCAAAATGTTAACCTAGTCATAAAATCATCCATTTAACTGTCAGTTCATAGTTGTGGGGTGAAATCAATGTTGCTTATTCTCGCAGTCAGTTAATAAATATATGAGAGCAGTTGTGTTATTTGCTACCTTATGTTACATAGTTGTAGGGCAACGGCAATGTCCATTGTCCAAATAGCGCAACTCTCTCACATTTCCCTTGCAAAGGAATTCAGATATATATACACCGTGTCTCACAAAAGTGAGTCCACCCCTCACATTTCTGCAAATATTTTATATCTTTTCATGGGACAACACTATAGAAATTAAACTTGGATATAACTTAAAGAAGCCAGTGTACAGCTTGTATAGGAGTATAAATTTACTAAATAACTCAGCAATAACTCAACACATAACGCCATTAATGTGTAAACAGCTGGCAACACAAGTGAGTACCCCTCACAGTGAAAATGTCCAAATTTTGGTCAAAGTGTCAATATTTTGTGTGACCACCTTTATCTAGCACTGCCTTAATCCTCTTGGGCATAGAATTCAACAGATCTGCACAGGTTGCAACTGGAATCCTCTTCCACTCTTCCATGATGACATCACAGAGCTGGTAGATGTTAGACACCTTGCACTCCTCCTTCTGCTTAAGGAAGACCCACAGGTGCTCAATTGCGTTTATGTATAGATACATACTTGGCCAGTCCATCACTTTTACACTTCAGCGAGGAAGTAGTCACCTTGGGGGTATGTTTGGGGTTGTTATTGAGTTAGAAAACTGCCATGTGGCGCATTTTCCAAAGGGAAGGGATAATGCTCTGCTTCAGAATGTCACAGTGCATGTTGGAATTCATGTTTCCCCTCAATGAACCACAGATCCCCAATTCCAGTAGCACTCATGCAGCTCTAGACCACGATGCTACCACCACCATCCTTGACTGCAGGCAAGAGAAAGTTGTCTTGCTACTCCTCACCACACATGCTGGACACCATCTGAGCCAAACAAGTTTATCCTGGTCTCATAAGACCACAGGACATGGTTCCAGTATTCCATGTCCTTGGACTGCTTGTCTTCAGCAAACTGTTTCTGGGCTTTCTTGTGTGTCAGCTTCAGAAGAGGCTTCCTTCTGGGATGACGGCCATGCAGACCAAGTTGGCATATGGTCTGAGCACAGGCTGACCTCCCACTTCTTCAACTCACTTCTGCAGCAATACTGGCAGCTCTCATGCGTCTATTTTTTGAAGCCAACCTCTGGATATGATGTTGAACATGTGGACTCAACCTCTTTGGTGGACCCTGGTGAAACCTGTCTGGAGTGGAACCTGTCCTGGAAAAAACCACTGTATGACCTTGGCCACCTTGCTATAGCTCAGTTTCAGGGTGTTAGCAATGTTCTTATAGCCTAGGCCATCTTTGTGGAGAACAACAATTCTATATGTCACTTCCTCAGAGAGTTCTTTGCCACAAGGTGCCATATTGAATATCCAGTGGCCAGTGTGAGCGAATTGTACCCAAAACACCAAATTTAACAGCCCTGCTCCCCATTCATACCTGGAACCGTGTAACTCTAACAAGTCACATGACACCAGGGAGGGACAACAACACAATTAGAAACAATTGGGACATGTTCACTGTGAGGTGTACTCGCTTGTGTTGCCAGCTCTTTAGACATTAATGGCTGTGTGTTGAGTTCTTTTCAGAGGACAGTAAATCTACACTGCTATACAAGCTGTACACTGACTACTTTAAGTCATACCCAAGTTTAATTTCTATAGTGTTGTCCCATGAAAAGATATAATAAAATATTTGCAGAAATGTGAGGGGTGGACTCACTTTTGTGAGATACTGTATCTATGTAAGTATATTTGCAAAATCAATGAATTCTGTTCTATATCTTTTTTTTTGGACATGTGATACTTCAAGCAGAAATCTAATAGTCAGTCACATAGTACAGTATAGTCAGTTTATATAGTTACAGAAAAATATATAATTAGTCACAGATTACTACATCTTTTCCTGGAATATTCGAACTGCTGGTCTTTTATGACACGTCAATGGCCAAGACCACCTGCAATATACATGTTCTCTGAAGATAATGATGACTAAAACACGACTATAAGGAAGCGACAACACTTTACTATGAATGTAAGACTGAACTTGTCATTTTGCAACTAATTCAGATGAGACTATTTTGGTCAGTGTTTCATTTTTTATACTACAAAAATAGCTGATCAGCTAACATGTTTCTACCTCGTCTCTATCTGCTCCATCTCTAGCGTACAGTTTGATTACCACAGACAATGACTGTGACACGTTCACCTGTACACACTTATAATAGGAGTCAATAGGCTGGTGCTGAAATTACAGCCTGTGGTAATCAACTATATACAGATGCAGCACAGGGGGTGTTAAACTCCAGTCCTACAAGTCCTCAGCAGAGTTTAGCAATCTAGCTCATTTAACACACCCGACTCAACTAATCAGGTAATCACAAAGGCTTTCATGAGTTGATTTCAGAGTGTTAGAAGAGGGAAATCACTGATCTCTGCAGGACATCCCAAATCTGATTTAACACCACTATAAAACATTGCTTACTCTGCAATTTCTTCATCAACCAAGGCTTGGTAATAGCATGGTCTGTAGCATTGGTTGTAGCAGGTAATACCCAGGCAAGCACACCACACTCTACCAAAAGGAGTCCATGGGTAAGACTTGTAACACTACATTCACCTAGATTTGAAACATGTTTTAGATTTAGATTTAGGTGCTCTGGACAAAACCATGTGCCAAATGTTCTAGTTAGGGGGATCTCCCACTCAGTAATCTCTTCCAGGTAGATTAGACATTGGAGAGCAATAAGATTTGTAAGATTTGTGCAAAATGAATAGAGGCCTATGGAATCAAATTACATTGCTTTTCTAACAAACCATTGCTCCCCTTTTCCCAAAACTGTTGTCTAATGTTTTTTTTTAGCACTTTTCAACCAATATTTTCCCAAAATGAAAAGAAGTTCCTTTGTGGGTGACTAGAAACATTTAATAAATATTTTAGCAGCATGGCTCTATTCAGTTGTATTCATTAAAGACTCTTGTGTGCATCATCTAGTGTTTTCAACTGATTGCACACCAAATTCCAAATCTAGACCTGTTACAAAATAAAATCACTGATGTCCAAGCTCCCCAACCCTTCTCCTGCATATCTACCTTCCATGCTGGTTTCCAATTCAAATCTCACACACCTGAACCAGCATGTTCTGACGTGGTGAGAAAGGTAAGAAGTTCTGCATGAAGCCTATTAGGCACAACTCATGAGGACACAGAGAAAAGGTGGAATACACTTTAAAGTCCCAGGGAACCCACATCTGTGTTTCTTTCTAAGTAGGTTAATATTGCTCTTGTGGGCACACAATGTACATGTAGAAGAAAAAAAACCTGTGAATAACTTTCCAATTCATAATATTTGGGCAATGTGTTCCTCCAACATCCTCTTTATTTGATGTAAACTGGGTGGTCCTAATCATGGATATTGCTTTCATAAGCAATGGTTTGTCCTGTCCTCCTCCTGGTGATCTACTTTCCTGCAAGTTTTAGCATCACCCTCCCACTAACATGGCCCTCCCCATTTACCTAACACTAGGGCACCTGATGCAGTCAAAATAGTCACTTAGCTGAAGCAGATATAGTAGAAATTTACTCTGCATGAAGGTAGATCTCTAGGACCAGGGTGGCGACCACAGTTTTAGATGCACAACTGGCATTAAACTTTCTTTAACATGCCATACAACAGGAGAATGTTTTTAGTGAGCCACAGCAGGGTTCTTTAACACCGTCTGTATAAGTAAAGGTGGAGCAGACTGGGAGTGTTGGACAGAGGCTGAGAATGAAGCACGCTCATTTCCACACAGGTCCATGTTTTATCTTTCTATTGTTTTTGTTTTTAAATCAGACTTCATCATATTAATTATATGTTTAGTATAACAATCAATGTTAGCATCACAAAAAGAGTCTAAATAGTCTACACTGTGTTCTTTGGGACATTAATTAAAATTAGGCCCAAACCATGGTGAGCAAGGTCTCATTTTGAACATTGCAGCCTAAAAGCAAGACAACAACCGCATCAAAAGCATCTCCAAGTCATTACGCTCTTAAAAAACACGGTTCTTCAAGGGTTCTTCAGTAAAGAAAATGGTTATATATATAAAACCATAAACACACAAAGAACCTTTTACATGATTAGGGGGTTCTTTGCATCAAGAAAGGGTTCTTCAGATTGTATGTGTTGTATGTGGTTTTATATAGAACCTTTTTTAAAAATGGTTCTATATACCACCCAAAAGTGTTCTTCTACTGTTACAAGCTTGACACTGCAATGCCAAGCGTTGACTGGCGTGGCTTAAAGCACACTGACACATTGAGGTCAGGTGTCAACATACACTACATGACCAAAAGTATGTGGACATCTATACATCGCACCCGCATGAGCTTGCTGGACATCCCAAAATCAAAGGGCATTAACGTGGAGTTGGCCTCCCTTTGTTGCTACAACAGCCTCCACTCTTCTGCGAAGTCTTCCCACAGCATTTTCGAGTGTGTCTGTGAAAATATATGCCTATTCAGTCAAAAGAGCATTTCTGAGGTCAGGCACTGATGCTGAATGAAAAGGCCTGGCTCGCAATCAATATTGCAATTGATCCCACAGGTGTTTAGTTGGGTTGAGGTCAGGGCTCTGTGCAGGCTATATGAGTTTCTCCACACCAAACTTGTGAAACAGGGGTATAGTCAAGCTGAAACAGAAAAGGGGCTTCCCCAAAAGTGCTGCGACTAAACTGGATCCTTATAATCGTCTAAAATATCTTTGTGTGCTGAAGCAACTTCAAAGGAACTAAGGAGCTGAACCGGAAAAACAGCCCCAGGCCATCATCCCTCCTTCACCAAACGTTACTGTTGGCACTGTGCATTCCGGTATGGAGCATTCTCCTGGTTTGTGCGCTGCATTTATAACACATTTGTATTAGTGTAAGACATTTTCTTGTCTATCATCATTTCTTAGTGAAACTGATAGCTTCACACTAATCCAGGAAAGGCTCGCTGGGTTCTGAAGAATCCATGGTTGTGTTGACATCATTAAACCACTAGATGGCAGGCATCAAAAACATCCCTGCAAAAGAGTTCTGCTGCTTTTTAAATGTGCCACACCACACCCAACACTATCAACTCAACTACCAAAACAAATATCTCCTTTTATTTCTAAAAGATTCATTGTTTGAACAAGAGCAGATCAGCCACACACCTCAGCGTGACTCTATGCTTTAAAAACAGATCATTCAAGCTTTTAGAAACAATAATTAAGGAGTAAACATTTTCTTCAGTACTGCAATTAATAATCAATCAGTAAGATGTAACCAGGATAGTCATGCAGTGAAATGCTTCAGTCTAGAGAAACTAACCAAGTTTGAATTGTTTACAGTGGTTGTGAACCAGATGGCATGTAATGTACCTAAAAGCTCCCCCACAGAAAGCTATGAACACACTGTCTGATGTCAGAGACACCGTTTTCTAATTGTTTTGAGATCAGGTTTTGGCCTTTAAACACATTTCAAATCCATTTGTGGTGGAGAACTACACACAGCGCACCGGAATTCCCTTTTTTTCAGATTTACCACCATTTCACCATTATCAACGTTTCATATAAAACCATTAAAAGGTCCCTATTATCACCCAGTCCACTGTCAGGCTTTAGACAACAGCTGGAAGTGAGTGTGCATATTTGTGTCAGTTCTAATTTGTTCACATGCTAATGCATTAAGCTGCAAGAGCACATATGGTCAATCTCTGAAATTCCTGCTTTTCCACACAAGTAAACAGGAATGGCACTGAAGATGGGTTAGAACAGGCCACTACTCACAATAACAACATGCATGAGGGAGAGAGAGTGTGAGAATGAGGAAGTACGTTGTGGGTTTGTGTCTGTGTTTGACTAAGAACAGAAGAATGCGGAGTGTGTGTGTGTGTGTTAGTGAGAGGGTGAGAGAGAGAGAGAGAGAGAGAGAGACTAAAGTGAGTGATTTAACAGGCAGCTGCAGTGTGAAAGACTTTCCCTGTGTCCTCCGACATGGAGAGAGCAGGACAGATGTACACACACACACACACACACACACACACACACACACACTCATGAGCTCACTGCTTGTCGCTACGGTAACAAGGGCCTGTCTTCTTGCCCTCAGTAAAAGGGGTCTGACTAAGCCACAGTGCATGAACACCCCAGAGTCGTTGTTGGTCTGTAGTTTTTCATATGTCAATAAAAAAGCTCTTTCAGTTCAGGAAGAACCTCAATACGCGGACGTCTTGTATCTCCATGCCTTAATTTCCACCGTTAATAATAAAGGTGGCCGCCAAAGTTCATTGGCATTTTCTGTGACTGCTATCACTATGGCAACACTTACATGCTGCATGGTCCACTGTACAGAGCCCTGCTGGTGACGTCTTTCTTAATAAAAATAATGCAAATGGCGTGGGAATGATATAGTTAAACTGTGTCCACGATTTAATATTCCCATCCCTTACTAAATCATAGCCATATATTAAGATCCGGTTCCCACCTTAGTAAGTTGTGGCCAGGCTTTGCTGTTCTCATTTTTTATTTAGCCGAGTTGTGCAAGTTTCTGGCTTAGGCCGCTTATTGAGCTGTATCAAGCTTGCAGTAAATCTGACTGTGTGGTAAAGAAAACTAAGAAAAATATGAAGATCCGTCTTTATTTGCCCTACACATCTACTCCTTGTTCAAAAAGTCTACACATCTAATCCATGTACCCATCAAGGTATTCTGTCAGTTATTATATTATAATATAATATAACAAGGCAGCAAAATGCAAAGTCAGTGTTCATGTGTTTTGTTTAATGTCTTTTCTCTCTGGTAATGGTAGTTACAATAAAGTAGGCATGTTGGCTAGTTATCAAGCTCACTACAGGATACAGCTATAGGATATGGATACCCCCCCCAAGCTGTAACCAGGCCCCCCAAAAATAAAATGTAGGCTATGGTACTGGAATGCGTAAACACACACACACAAACACACACACCTCAACACTAAAACAAAACATACTAACTCTAATTCAAAAATGCTGGTGGAATTTCCCGTCTATCATATTTAGCAATTACTTTAGTAGTTCAGCATTAATGCAGCCTCTGTATCAAACCTCAAGCCTCAGGCAGTTCCAGTTTTGCAACAGTAAACATGATCAGAACCTCTTACTCTGGCAGCATCAACATAATCTTAATTACATCAAAGTTGCACGGTATTCTCTTCACAGCAAACAGCCCTACATTTTCCCAACATTATCAGGAAAGTTTGTCAAACCTAGCAGAAGTTGCTATGAAAGAACGCTTCCGTGAGCAGAGCATGGATAGTTAAATGTGGGATACAATATTAATTTAATTTTTAAGAAGAATACTTATTTCATCAGAAGGTTAACACTGAGCAGGTTAAGCATAGCTGTGTTAAGTTACAATGTAGTTAGAAATGTACAAAATAACAAGTACAACAAGAAATTGTATGCAACTGTTGGAACTGACTAACATGACAATCAGCTCCAGCAAAAGAAGTAGTGCATCAACAGCATGCTTTAGCAAGGTACTGCAGGTGGGATAATGGCCCATTGTGCTTCAACAGGACAGTGGGTGTTAAAGTAGTGGTTTGACTCAAAAAAAAAAACAAAAAAAAAAACAACTCAATTTGTAGCCCAGGCATGTTGGTGTTTAAACTTCGCTTCCTTAGTTCTTCACTGGAACTAGCAATCAGCTACATGGTGAAGTCTTGTTTGTTAATGAAAACCTAGATGAGGTTTGAGCAGGTTGATGGAAATTTTAAGGATGTATTTGCAGAAACAATTTAGAAATGAGCAAATCAGAGGGACAGTGATTAGAAATGAGCAGATCAGAGGGACAGTGATTAGAAATGAGCAGATCAGAGGGACAGTGAAGGTGGAGCAGTTTGGAGATAAAGCCAGAGAGGCCAGGTTGAGATGATTTGGACATGTGTTGAGGAGGAATAGTGGATATATTGGTCAAAGAATGTTGGAGATGGAGCTGCCGGGTAGAAGGAGAAGAGGTAGACCTTAGAGAAGGTTTATTGATGTAGTGAAGGTGGACATGGAGATGGTTGGAGTAAAAGTAGAGGAGGCAGTGTATAGGGCAAGATGGAGGCAGATGATCCGCTGTGGCAACCCCTAAAGGGAGCAGCCGAAAGAAGAAGAAGAAGATTGACTTCAAGTGTTTGTCATCAATGTTAGCCTCATAGCTCCAGTGTAAAACTAAAAGCAAAACTGCTTTAAAATCAAAATTAGGACACCTACCATGTCTTGGCTGCCTGACTATTGGTGTAAGTGAAAAATAACTTTCATTTTTCGCTGGACCATTCCTTTAATAATGGTATATAATAATAATGGTAATAATGGGAGTGCAGTACCCACATATGCACACCAGTGCTAAACACTTGAACCTGAGTTAAAGATGGAAGGAAAAACTCGTATTCCTACTGTAAATCTACTTGGCTGCTGGGAGTTATGTAGATCAGAAGGATTATCATCGCATGACAGCCAGGCATGGTAAACGACTTTTCCTCAACAAGTTAAAATCAATTGTGCCACTGTTACTTTACATCAGACATCCATTTCCTGTTTAATTGGGTGTGCTATAAAAATACGACTGGAATATTCATAATCATGCTGAGTCATTGCACATAAGGTGCTGCATAAACACTCAACTACGTTTCCATAACACTAGTCATCCTTTACCACAGAAAGAAATGAGAGGGTTCCAAAACTGGTGTTTCAGGATTGGTTATTTTGAAAACTCACAGCTAAATGTTTCATTTTAACGCGGTTATATATAACAATATTTATGTAGGAAGTATTTATGACTAGCGTATGTAACCCTTACTGCACATTTTACCAGTCCTGAATTAACAGACCATCACAACAGTTCTAGCGCACACTTAGTCACTGTGGCAGGTGTGGAAGCTCAGGGGGCGAGTCATCATACTGTGGTGGAGGAGTAAGGGGTTCAATGTTGGACACAGCAACTTGTGTGGAGCTGCTGGACACCTTCCTGCCCAGCTTCTCAGATTTGATGCGCCTCACTTTAACAGGAAGCAGTTTGAGTCCTGGACGTCCGGTCCGATGGTTCGATCCTGGAGGGTGCGTGTGTGTTGGGTTAGAATCGTCCGTTCCGTTCTGTGTTTGGGTGGGTTGTGTGTGTGCTGATTCGGGCCCCTCCAACCCACTCTGAGGCGTCTCAATCAGTTCTTCGTAGGCTGGGAGCTGGGTGGTGCTGTCTTGTCGTGCGGTAAACTGCCGAATGGGGTACTGTTCACTGCCAACCACCTCTTCGTAACTGGGCACAGCATAGTGTTCCGGATGTTCTGCTTGCCTACATGGAACACAAAAATACAAACATCTTTTACCTTCTAATCTTTGACATGTATTTTATCTTTTCAGAATATGAAACACTCCTTGGGGCTTGCTTGTCACTAACTAGCTAACTAATTATCAACTAGATCATTCACTCACATTCGTTTAAAATTCACCATAAGCTGGAACTATTAGCATGCAAGTAGCATATCTGTGCATAACTGAAAGGGAGAAAACCAGTACCCACACCAACAGGATATCAGGCAGACATGTGTAAATTGTGTGTACATGAAATTAAATGCCTAAAAACACACCCTACACAGGGTACTACAGAGAGCGTTTTACTCTTTTGTGGAAACCACTGTCAATGATCAGTTATGCACCTGGGTAATTCTTACTTTGATGGCTCGGCAGACAGTCTATTTAAAAACTGTACTGTATATAATCAGACTGCTGTACAACAAGGGGTTTTAAATGGCACATATCATGGGAAACACATTTACTCATATCAGCACATTCAGACTACAGCAGTTTAGCTCCACCCAGTCATGCTGAAGTTATACAGCATTTCAGCCCAGAATGCTTTTTCTTAATGTCTTAATGGCAGCACCAAAAACAGCCTGTCAATTCTAAAGGTTGGAAAATTAAAAAATGAATTGTAACTGTTTTTGTTTCGTTTAACCACATTATATAAGAAAGACTTAGAAGAACATAAAATCTAAGACAACACAACAAAAATGTAAATAAGGACCTTTTTTAAAAATGTCAAAAATTTTAAATGAATTTTAAAAAAAAAAGTTGCATTAAACCTGAAAATACGTTATTTGTTCATCTGCACAAATGAGTGCATAAAATGACATCTGAACATGCATCTTCTCACCTCTCTTCTGGCTGGCTTTGGTCTATCTGTGCGTTGCCATTGGTCTGCTGCTGTCTCTGTTCTCTGCGTTTGTTGCGTACACCCAGACAGAGGGCAAGCAGCAGCATGGCCACTCCTACACCAAGCATCACAAAGGCAGCTACTGATGTGTTACTAGTCGAGCCCAGTCCCTGGCCAGGCCGCGAGCTGTTTCCGACTGAGCCCGCTGGCACCACAGTCCACACAACCATCACAATGCCCAGGGCCACCAGCCCCACACCCAGTGCAGCAGCAGCATATTGGGAAGCAGAGTTGGAGCTGCTTGTGGTGTTAGAGCTGGGCGGATTATCACCAGTGTAGGACATGTTCAGCTTGTCAAGGGAGAATGAGAGCTTCTCTCTCACCCCCTCATGAACTCTGTCTCTTGCTCATTCACTTAATCCTCGTCTCTTGCTCAATCACATGCTTATATATTGGCTCCTGTGTTGTTATCCTATGGTGCATTTCTACTCGAAGTGTGGACTCTCTCTGGCATGTAGTAAGGTGCGTTTGTGATCTAAAAACAAAGAAGACACAATTGCAGTCACAGTCCAGATCAACATCCTTTCAAGTAATAGACTGAGAAACACAAAAATTTCAGCTCACATGACACGCATTTATTTTTAGTGTGTATTTAATCACAGATACAGAGCATGTTCAAACGATTGTAGAAAACTGCTCATCCAAGATTTCTTCTGAAAACAGGAGTACGGATAGGGAGCACTAACACTCTTCTTCGTCTCTGCTCTTCTGGGAAGACTACACTAGATGTTGTGCCATTTCTGTGATGATTTGCATTCTGCCACAATAGCATTACTGTGGTCAGGGACTGATGTTGGATACTTAGTTTTGGATTACAAACAGCACTCCAACTAAGCGTGGTACTTATACTCTTATACTCCAGTCCAGTCTCTCCAGAGCATGCCGCTCGGTTAGCAACACTTTTCTGTGAAGGTTACACAAGCTGTATTTGCATTTGAACATCTTTGTCAGCAATGGGTGAGCCTTAGAATATCTGAATTTACCAATCAGAAGGAATGTTTGGATATTTTAGGACAACCTTATCCACAAAGGGCTGGTGTGGCTGCAAATTTTCACTCCAACAAAGCAGAAGCACACATGATCACTTGTAAGGCTGAGCAACTGAGTAAACAAGTGGAGTCAGCTGTGCTCCTGCTCGTTCTGAATAAAAACCCTGCCGCCACATTGTCTCTTTGCAGATAAGATTGGACACCACCACTTTAGAATGTATATTTCACTTCAAGCCAAAGAAAACATAGGGGCGGGAGATTAGAAAAGTCAGAATTAGAGATTGAATACAGAAATTGTGGACTAGTAAGGCAATAATTAAATACATTGTTGTGACCAGCACCAATGCCAATAACTGATCATTTATTTTAAATTTTTAAAACGAATTAACTCTAATCCATATATAAAGTGCTCTCTCTGTAAGACAGAACAAAATCCTTAAGATAACTCATCATTGATTCATTTTGCATAGCCATAACACAGCTGAATCAGACATGACAATTATTAGAAACTAAAAAGAAACTAAAAACTGTCAGCTTGAGTAACCGACAAACGCATAGATCTTCGACCAATGTTTTTGGTTAAAAAGTTGACTTAACTTCCAATAAAGAGTTGATATTTAATAGGCAGGGTTTTGAAATCACACAAAGGCACAGGAGTGCAAATTGTTCCGTTAGCCCTGCTTAGTGATGTACATCTCTAACAGAGATTCAACCATCTTAAAAGGTACACACTTAAAAAAAAGTGTGTTCTTCAGTGAATATAATAATTCTATATTTGCATGATTAAAAGGCTCTTTGCATCATGAAAAGGTTCTTTAGATTGATGGAAAGTGTGCAATGAGGGTTCTTCTTCTGTTACAAATTTGACAGCAACAATAGAAGAGCCCTTTTAGGTGTTACACAGAACCATTATCAAAAAGGTTCTATATAGGACCATTTAACATTCTCCATAAATGCGAAGCACCATTTCATGATATAAAAAACCCTTTAATTATGCAAAGTGTCCATGCTTCTATATAGAACAATTTTCTTTGCTAAAATCTTCTTGTAACTTCTTGTAAGTCGCTCTGGATAAGAGCGTCTGCTAAATGCTGTAAATGTAAATGTAAATTACCCTTAAAGCACCATCTTTGTTAAGAGTGTAGTTTACACATTTTAGTAGCTACAAATCACAGTGATATGATGACGATCTTTTTCGACCCCTACTCCCAGATGCGTGTCGAAGACTGTCCCCTGTTCATGTGAATATTTCTCCACTCAAAACTGTCTAGGTCTATTTATTATAGGTCTAGGTCTGTCTATTTAGCCACACGGCACAGTGCTAAGGTAGACAGCTGACTGTTTAAAATATCATGCTGCTGCTGTTGCGTGAAATTGAATGTAATCTTAAACTACTGTCTATCAGTATGTTTGCTAGCTAACAGTTAGTCTACGTAGTTAAGCCTAAAAGCTGTTGATTGTTAAAACTATGCATATGAACTACTTTACAGTCATATCTGTTACACGTAATAAAACCTAAAGCCTTATTCATATAAAATGCAGTACTGTGATGTTTTCATCAGTCGTGCCTGTGATTTTAGGTTTGTCTATTACTGGTTAACTACAGACTGATAAGGCTTGATATCAGGCAAAAGTATTTGCTGAAATTTGTGTCCAGCCACATTATTTAGCCACCAGAGTTTTCCAGACCAGCACACAATGATGTAATAATAACAATTAACAACTGGTTTTGATACATAAACCCCTACAAATATCATAAGTAGACCTTGTTCATTATGAATAAACAAAGTAGGATATAAAGTGGGACCTGTAATAATGGACTGTGGTATTATTCATTATACAGTTGATCTGAGTGATTTAAAAAGAATGGAAATGTCCACCAACAGTAATTACAGCATGTGAACTGCCAGGTGCACATGGAAGCTGAAGATATAATCAATACTTTTGTGTGCTAATAACTGACTATAATAATTTAAATGTCCCATTTATCTCAAAAGCAGAAACAGTATCTGCAAACTCTTATTGGTGAACTGCTGTAGTTCTTGGCTATGGAAAACAACAGCATCTAAAGTCAAGTCGATTGAAAAGGGGAAAGGGATCAAATATATTTTTCACTATAAAAAGGAAATGCTGTAAATAAGATTATGACCAGGCTTAAAGTGAAATTTAAGATAAATGTATTCAAATATTCATTAATCTACTCCAAATGTAGTTTCTTGTCTACAAATCAAGATCCTTCTTTCTAAGTATTACACTCCAACATCAGTGACACAACTTCACAGCTGAGGATAAAACCTGTGAAATTGCCCTGTCATTGAAGGCTGACCAGATTAAATTTACTAGGGCTTTGTTTCTTCCTCTCCTCCCTGTAAGTGTAGTTAAATCTGGTATTTGTTAAAAGATTTCATTCCTTCCTTCATGAACAATGGCCTTTTTTCTCTCACCCCTAAAGGTAATAGGAAACCATAATCCTTGATAACTTACAGCTGCTTACCTCCTTGAACTCTGACTGTAGGATCTCGGTTTCCATCTTGGCAGAAAGACTGTAACTCACTTTACAAAAGTTATCTGTGACTCACGTCCATTTTCTGGCCCATATAATGAAAAACCAAAGTGTCCATACTGTTTTTTAAATAGAAGTGTTTGGAGTTCTATATTAACATTGCTAAAGTTTCAAAACTGATCACTCCCCAGTCCCTACATTTATGTTATTATAATATATTTACAGTACAATCAGCTGGCAAAAAATTGTGGTAAATGTTGTTTCACATCCGAATCTCTGATATCAGTTCCCTCATACATGCGTTCATATACTCATGCTTACATCTACACTCCCCTGCACAAAATATGCCAAACCCAAAATGGCAATAAATTAAGCATAATGTGACATCAAATGTGCTTGTGTGCAGCTGCTCAGCCATAGAAACCCAATTCATGAAGCTTATGAAACACAGTTGTTGTGCTGATATTGTTTTCTGAGGCAGTCTGGAACTCTGTGTGAGTGATGCAACTAGAGATAAGTGATTTTTTTACAGGCTACTTGCTTCAACCCTCTACGGCCCTGGGTGGTCTCCCACTTTGTGACTGAGCTGTTTTTGCTTCAGATGTTTCCGTTTCACAATAATAGCACATACAGTTGACCAGAAGGAACTGACTTGCAGCAAAGGTGGCATCCTGTGACAGTTAGATGTTTAAAGTCACTGAGCTCTTCAGTACAACCCATTCTGCCACCAGTGTTTGTCTATGGAGATAGGGTGGCTATGTACTGTTTTTTTCTCCTGCGTACAATAGGTGTGGCTGAAACACCTCAACTCAATATTCAGGAGGGGTGTCTACATGCTTTTGGCATCCACGTACTTAGTGTGTATTTCTTCTTAATGCTGGCTCCAGCAAACCGGCACAAGACGTCCGTTTTTTTCTTCTTCTCTCTGACTCAACTCAACTAAACAGGCTAACTGAAGTACGCTCTTTCTTTATGCATGCTGCGTTATCTGTCCTTGTTTGTAGCATGACGGTATAAAGATTACATCAAAACTCAGTTTTAGAAGAACTTCAACCCTCTACGAATATGACTCACAATAAGAAGGTAAGTTTTAAAGGGAGCACAACATAAGGTAGTGAACAGAGGTCATTTACATACATCAGTCTCAAACGAAATGAGTTCAAATCTAAGTGATGAGCCAGAATTACAGTCAATAAAATAAACTTATCATACAGTTGGTCAATAAATAAATAAATAAATAGAAAGAAAGACAATTCTGCAGAATGGACAGAAGACAGCAGTGTTGCCTGCCACTCATCTAAGTTATTCCAAGAAAAAGTCACATTAGTTATCTGGCTTATTTCTATTTCTTTCTTTTAAAAGCTCCTCTTACCTTAGGAACCAAGGTCTTCTTGTCTTTAAACCAGAAAATCTAACTGTAGAGACGATTTTGGTGGCACGATTTGAACAGCACACCCACATACCCGTATAGTGCTGACTCACCACTCAAACACACACGCAGCTTTGGGAAGGAGAGGTGACTGTAGGCTTTCCCATAAAAGAGTTTCCTATGAATTAGTTCTGCTCTCACATCCTTCTCAACCAGAGCATAACTGATCTCTGATCAGTAAGAAAGTGTAAAGTACATCAGTGCATTTTGGGGTCAAGTGTTTAAAGTTCCTGTCAATGTATATTATACATTTAATTCTGTCAATGTTTTTCCACTTTATGGAATGTCTGCCATGTGCCAGAGTTTTTATACTTTGGCGTGAGAAGGTATGGTGTCTAACTCTGGAATTTCCTGGCTCTGAATAACTTACTACAGTGTATGGTCAGATACAATACAAATTATGGCCCCTTACATGAACGCATACTTTCCACTGGTGCCTGACACAATGCCCATGTCAGTAAAACCCAGGTACTGACCCACATAAAAGTGTGTGTGCAGTACGGTAACTATAATGAAGTGCTGAGTACTGAGTAGGCTTTATGTATGATCTGCAATTTACATATACACATGGAGCCTAATTTCCAGACAATAATGAAAAAACATTTATGAGTTTATTCATTTGCACCCTTTATGCTTCCAGCATAAAACCACAAAACTGAACTTAAATCAGCCATTTATTTGTGACCCAACCCCTCAAACAGAAGACATCTATTGTTCAGTAAATACTATGAAATATTTAGTAACTACTATGAAACTAGCTAATATGTGCATTATGTAGTTATGAGATTGAGGAATTGAAGTCCACGTTGCAGTTTAAGGGGTTTAATGTAGCCTTGCATTATCTGTATGGCTTTTAAATGTATAACTATAAACTCTGAGAACCCAGTAAAATACGACTGACATGCTCTAAAACTCCTTCTGCACTGAAGTCCAACAAACGTCAGCCCAACTAAGTCCAACAAGCAGTCATGTTTAGAGTGTGACTGGGGAAGAAGATACTAGAAGAGCATGAATGAGAAGAGCACTCTAGAACAGTGAGAATGAGGGGAACACTCTAGAACAGTGTGATTAGAAAATGATCATAACCAGCAGAAAAACATTTGCAAATTTACAGCACGATTGCTTAGCTTGCATCTGACTGCATAAAAACAGACATAATATCCCACAATCAGGTAAAATTGTCAAGCCAGCTAATGGTGTATGTTCATTTGACGTTCCATGCCGTATTTGTTGTTGCAGTAGTAATCCTACCAACATGAGAGGAACCGCAGGTTCAGACATCTGGTGCAATGTGCTTGGCTGCAGAGCCACTGGTGCAAAGCTACCATCCAAGCAAATGTGGTTACCAATAAGAACCCAACTTCAGCCTTGCTCAAGCAACTCCTGTTGGTTTGTTTAGGTGACTGGTGAATACTGACACAGGCTGATGATGAGAAAGTGTCCATAAGTTTGTGCTACTATTTAGTAAACTATATAGTTCATCCCTAAATAGCACAATACTAACGAGATACTAGAGATCAGGGTCTCCCAATTATAAACCACAGGTATGGCACACTACAAAACACTGGATTTCCTGGTATTTGTTGGCCTTAATTTCAATGGTCTGGGTATTCTAAAAGCCTGAGCTGGCAACCATCCGTGTGAACGTACCTTTAGGGAGAACGGCTGAGATACAGAAAGAGACTGGAATAGCTGGAAGATCATAGAAGGGAGAACAAGCCTCAGCTTGCAGCAGCACAGAAATGCAGCAAAACAGCTGGAGAATTTGAAGAATGTACCTCCAAGAGGACATATATCTGACATTGGAATCTGGAACGCACTTTTTACAGTTTATATACACACACACACACACACACTGTTTTGCCAAAAACAAATGAAGGACTTCAAATATGTTTTCCAGTGCATTTATACATCTGTCATAATTATTAGAACATCATTATTAACTGCTGCTATACAAACAAAACCCGCCCTTCTTTAACTGCCTATGCAATGTGAATCCAAGCAAAATGAATCCAGTCGTTGCCACTGCCACTTCACAGCTTTCACTCTTCAACTGTTCTCACTCACTAATTACGCATGAGTCAACATGGTTAACTCATGAATAGGGTTTTAATTCTTAACACGACTAAAAAAGGAAAAACATTTTGAATCCAGCAACGATCCTGTGATCAGGATTCACATATTACTGGTTGACATGAAAATCAGTATAACTTGAAATACGTAAAACATTTTGTATTACCCAGCTCATCTAAAGTCATGGATAAGATTTAGATCATGTTTCTAAAACACTCCAGGATTAAAAATATAAGGGAAATTGAAGGAAAATGCCTCATTAAATTCCTGTTTACTGTAAAGCCAAATCACATCCATACATGCGTTTAGCATGTATAGCCTGATGAAGTATGATATCCCTGTTAGAACAAAACCATGTATATCCATGTGTGTTTTGTTTTTCCTTTTTTTGACAATTTACATGGTGTGATGCTCACTCACAACAAGCGGCAGAAAACAGACTAGAACAGCTTCACACTCCTATTACGTGCAGGTGTTTAGACCAGGGGTGGAAAGTAACAAGTATAAGTACTCTGTTACTGTACTTCAAGTCTTTTACGTATCTGTACTTTGTATTCCCCACATTTTTATTTCACTATTCTATTTAGCCTTTTTCTACCATTGCATATCGTATTTCTTTCTGACACAGATCAGAGACAGAGTTAAAAAAAAAGCTCAACATCAGTGGAAAAGCTCTGCTCGTCATGTGTCACTTTTCATGAGGTAACCAATCAAAAAAGAGGGTGGCTAAAACTGAGCCAGAGAGCAAACGGGGGCTGAACAGAACAACAGCTTTGCTTGCATTTGCGATTTAAAAATTCTTAGGTAAATATTAATTCACTGGCACATGTACTACCCTCTACATTTCTATCACTGATTTACTAAAAGAACTTGAGAGACTGACCCCAACTACTGTAGCTTGGTGAGTAGTTAACTTTGATGTTCACAAGGGCTAATTAAGAGAATTAAACCTGAATTTCTCCCTGTGTTTCTCTTTCAAAAAAAAGAAGCACATTAAGCAAATTTCTTCCTTAGTGTGATGTGGTGTTCAGCTTCCTACCCACAACACCAGCCATAAAGATCCTCTTTGCTCTGCTTTGTAAAAGTCGTTACAGATTTTCCGTGTAATACGTGGTCTGAGCGCAGTCTAAGTTACAGAACCCAAGCACAGCAATAGCAGATATTCTGAAAAGTGCAAATATGTCAGAAATCCATAGTCTTACATACTAATAATACAACTGGTTGGTTAAAAACAAATCTTGACTTATGATATAAAAAAAATATTAAAACTGATATAAAATTGAGTGATTTGCATTATTTGTATGTATGCAGAAGATGCAAGCAAGTCTAGTATAAACCATAATTTATGCTTTATGTCATGGTTGTATATATCTAATAAATACTCAGTAACGAAAATCCTGTATCAAAAAATGAAACTGAAACGCCACCCAGGAGCGCATACATTTACACTTTTACCGGAGATAAAAAAAAAACAAACAAAAAAACCCCCACCTGACTTCAACTTTTACAAGAGTTGTTTGGTTTAAAAAAAAACCTTACTTCAACATTTACAAGAGTTGTTTGGTTTAAAAAAAACCTTACTTCAACTTTTACAAGAGTTGTTTGGTTTAAAAAAAACCTTACTTCAACATTTACAAGAGTTGTTTGGTTTAAAAAAAACCTTACTTCAACTTTTACAAGAGTTGTTTTTTTTTTAAATCAGAGTACTTCTCCTTTACTTAAGTAAGAAACTTGTGGCCTTTTGCCACTTCTGGACAAACACAGTAGAAACACGGCTGCTGCAGATATAAGTTTTCATTTCTCCTTTAAAGTAGTTCCACATTGCAGGCATTTAGACCTCTTTGTTCTTTACAGCTACAGGTTGTAAATGATGTCTGTCCACAACAGTGAAGTAAACAGAGCGCAAAAACAAAAGAAAGGATTTAACTATGCCTGGACTTCCCTAACTGTAATACCTCTAATCATAAACATTTTTATCTTACATTTGCATATAATGCTACTGATACCTAGTCAATAAGCAGTATGTTTTCACAATGAAAAACTAAGTAGTTGATATATTTGGGGCATTGTGCTAAAATACTTTTCTGCAGGAAAAACAAAAGAATCTCAGGAATGTGGTCATCCAGATAAAATTTCAGAATTAGTTAAAGGATAACAAATGTGCTGAGATTAGATTTGGCCCTGTCATTTGACCAGTAGGTAAAACTAAGAAGTGGGTGGGACACTAGGGAGCCTCTTGCCTCAAGTCACCATAATTCTGCACACAATTTTATTTGATTCACTACCGGTAAACCTTTTTTTTTTTTTAAATAAAGAGAAACTTCAAGGGACATAGTTTTATCCCCTTTAACACAAAGGTCCACACTTCAAGCCTTCACTCTCGCAACTACACAATTTACATATTAGTTTCATAGAAATAAGCCTTAAGATTAATAGCTGAATAATACACCTGGTGCTAAAGGGGTTAATCACCAAATTAAACCATGATGTCATGCACATAATACACTGTGTAAGGAATAAGACAGTTATGTGAATTTTGCTGTCTTGACTCTGTATTCTAACAAAATACATCTGAAATGAAGAGAGGACTATGAGGTTAAAGTGCAGAATATCAGCTTTAATCTAAAGCTACTAAGGGTGGCTGAATCATACTGTGGGTCACATGTGTCAGACTCCAGTCCTCTTGGGCCAAAACGCTGCAGACTTCAGCACACTGCTTCAATAAACACACCTGATTCAGCTCATTAGCTTATCAGCAAGGCCTTCATTAACTGAATTCAGAACATTAGATGAGGGTAAACACTAATATCCACAGCACTTTGACCCAGAACATTCCCAGTTTGACATGCCTGCTCTGGGTAAACCTTATAATAATCACAGCCTGTTTTATACACCAATAAGGCATAGCATTATGATCATCTCATTGTTTCTATGCTCATTGTCCATTTTATCAGCTCCACTTACTATATAGGTGCACTTTGTAGTTCTACAGTTACAGACTGTAGTCCATCTGTTTCTCTGCTTACTTTGTTAGCCCCCTTTAACTCAGTTCTTCAGTGGTCAGGACCCCCATGAACCCTAACAGAGCAGGTACTATTTCGGTGGTGGATCATTCTCAGCGCATCAGTAACACTGACGTGGTGGTAGTGGTGTGTTAATGTGTGTTGTGCTGATACGAGCGGATCAGACACAGCAGTGCTGCTGCAGGGCATTCCACTGATTTTTTCCAATTTCTGCAAAATTAAATGGTTACACTGCAAACACAGTCCTGGTCTAGTCTGGTAGTGACGGGAAGCAGACATCTGAAGAGTTTAATGTCTCAAAAATAATATAAAAATGGTCATCAGTGCACTGTCTGATGTCTGGTACATGTTTTATTCTAATTTTCAGCTTAGTTTTAGGTCTAAAACATATATATTTTTAAAATCACTGAGGAGAGGTACACGGGACCTCAGGGTGCCGTTATGCAAAAGGTCCCCCAAAAATCTTTTTTTTTAACATATAGATTTATCACTACTTTGCCATTATCACCATGAAATATAAAAACTCAGAAGGCCCCATTATGACCCCTGGTTCCTATCACCACCACTGCGAATAAAATCAGAGAGGATAGGTTCTCTACAATAAACCATTTCACATCAAACCCACTCTGAATGACTGTGTTCACATCTCAACCACTGAATTTTGAAGAAAAAAAAAATCAGAGATGCTTTTATAATAAGAACAAATGCTACAGGGATGTGGTGGGTGACAGACATCTATAGCCAACAACTCAGATACAGAATATAGCCATTTTCCACTTCCTCAGTGATTAGCATTTTGTGATGAAATCTCTGAACTCATGCTGCTTTATTCTTTACCCAGATAGCATTCTTGCTCTGTTTAGAAAAATGTTCTTTGATCATCCTGTAGTCGGTTGTGATCCGACAGTGCATTCCTGCTACCAAACAGCTGATTTGACATTTTCAGTGCTTTGGCTGCATCTGTGTGTGATTCATACTTATTTTAGACTAGAACAGCTGCATAGAGTAGCCTTTGATTCCAGAAGCAAATGCTACTCTAGTCTGTTTTGTTTTTCTCTCTTTCTGCATGAACTAATAATGCAAAGATATACAGCTGGTCAGGAAACAACCAAGGAGCCAATGTTCAGACTGCCAGCTCAAATCCGATTTTTGGAATATCCCTGTTGCATCCAGATTGACTTTTGATAGTCCGGACAGCTAAAAATAACAAGAAATCAAATTTTTGCAAATCAAAAATCAAAACAACATTTGGAGGTTGTTTAAAATGCGATCAGATTTTTTTATGGATGTGCCTCAGTCCGGACGCTCAAATCGGATTTAGAGTGTCCTGGCGTCACTCGCAAAGTGAAAAACGGAAATGTGGGATTCAAGAAGAGCGGCAAAGATTCGTGCTTATGGAAGAGCATTCTGATGAGTTTGGAGGGCAAGATGATGCACCTCCATCTCTCCTGCATTGCCGTTTGAAATCCGCATCACCAGAGTAACTACGTAGCTACTGACACCTACGTCGTTACCATGGCAACCCATGCAGATTGGTTGATGGTGTCTGGACACACAAATCTGACTGATACATGGATATATGACTCTTCTGATGCCTTGTATTGTACTTTAAAAGGCAGCCCCGGCTGAGACACTTCTTCAGTGCACGTGTTATTTTTATTTAAATGTTATTTTTCTGACATCACAAAAACAAATTCATTCAAAACTGGCTTATTTTTGCAGATTAGTCATATGGACCATATGGACTTATACATTCTGAAACCTTAGCAATGTTCACACATCATCTTGAAATATTTACCTACTTTCAAACAGCCAGGGTGAACTTGTTTTTCCTTGGTAAGGGCCTAATGCAGAAAAGAGATCTCTGCAGGTCTGCATGGTGGAGCTAGACACCGATCAGCCATAACATTAAAACCACCTCTTTGTTTCTACACTCCTTGTGCTGTTTATCAGCGCCACCTACCATATAGGTGCACTTTGTGGTTCTACAATTACAGACTATAGTCCATTTTCTCTGTATACGTTGTTAACCCCCTTTTACACTGTTCTTCAATGGTCAGGACCTCCACAGGACCACCACAGGACCACCACAGACCAGTTATCATTTGGGTGGTGTATCATTCTCAGCACCGCAGTGACACTGACGTGGTGGTGGTGTGTTAGTGTGTGTTGTGCTAGTACGAGTGGATCAGAGACAGCAGTGCTGCTGGAGTTTTGAAACACGTCAGTGTCACTGCTGGACTGAGAATAGTCCACCAGTCAAAACATCCAGCCAACAGCGTCATGTGACCACTGATGAAAGACTAGGGGATGACCAACACAGCACTGTACAGCAACAGATGAGCTACTGTCTCTGACTTTACATCTACAAGTTGGGCCAACAACGTAGGAGTGTCTATTAGAGTGGACAGTCAGTGGACACAGTATTTAAAACTCCAGCAGACCTCTGATTCCACCATGTCAGTGTCACTGAAGTGCTGAGAATGATCCACCACCCAAATTATACCTGCACCTACACGGTAAGTGGAGCTGATACAATGGACAGTGTAGAACAAGGAGGTGGATTTAATGCTACGGCTGATCTGTGAACGCCTACAGCACAACAGGTCTATGAGTTTAAGAGTTATTTCCGCAGTCCTGTCATAGGGCTCGCCTCTAATTATTGTTTATACTTCGTGTTTGCTGTAAAGTTTCTTGTATCTTCAGAAAGCCTTTATTAATCCACCAGCTCAGCTCAGCCATTATGATACCAGCATAATAACGGCTGTGTTTCTCCTGTAAATGATAGTTCCGTGCTGAGAGCAGAGTAACTTCCCACACCCCGGAGCTCAGGTAAGCGCAGCCACAAGCGTAGAGACTGAAAACATGAAGCACGCTGAGCTTCTCGAGTGTGGCAGTTAAAACGGCTAACACCACTAGACGAACAGGGCGCTATAAAACTCTTTGGCTAACGAGACTGAAGTTGGCCTCTATCGCAAGCTTCTTGGTTGAATTTTCCCCGTTCCACCTTAAATGATGCAATAGTTCCATTCAGGCGCCAAAATGGTAGTTAGTCACTGCTGCGCCATTTAAGGTGGAACGGGGAAAGTCGAACAAGAAGCTGGCGATAGAAGCCAACTTCAGCTTCGTTTAGGTAAAACCACCCCCAAAAGTCCCGAAAATCACACGAATACAGGAAGAAAGCAAATGGCAAATAGGTGGCCAGCTGCATTCCTTCACAACAAGGCTAGGCTAGCAAACTTACTCCTAATAAGACTTGAGGCGACTAACATACCGGCTGAATTTAGTCTGCTCAGCAGGATAGCACCGAAAACCAAACCACAGAGCTGCTGTGCAGGGTCCTGACTGAAGTGACCGACTTAACATGCAAAACCGACCTGACCGCCAAGTAAAAGCAAAGAAGTCAGAGTCCGTGTGCTGGTAAATCAACAGGGCTAAGAGAAACTTCTGCAGAGTGAAGAATGGAGAGTGCTCCCTCAAACTACTCACCTCGTAGTCAGAAGTTCAGTCAGAATCCGCGGGACTTCACTGAGTCTGTCTGGGCGTCCGGTGGAAGAAAACACCACTAAAATACTAGACAACACTTTCAGCACAGCCTAATTATAGACTTACACAGGCACAAATAACCTAACGCTGCATTTACGCGCTGGCAGGCAGAGAAGACTTGAATTTCTGCAGCTTTCAGCTCAGTCCTGAGCAAGGCACATCTTCCTGTCCCCTCCTAGTCGAGCTTTAACCCTTTGGTATGATAAAGACTCGCTTCAGCCAGTCGGAACAGAAGAGGCCAACCCCACAGCAGCTTTACAGGAATCTACAGCACGACTACCATAGTTTACTACCGGCTAACATTACTACCCCAGTGCAGGTATAAAAGAGGTGTAATTAAAGAGTTAAAGATTCGCTCAAATAGAAAGGTTCTTAAAGGAGAATTCCACCGATTTTCAAAATTTCTGTATAATCCAGTCATTGAGATATAAACAAAGTCACAGTGGTTTGGTGTGAAATGATTCATTGTAGAGATTTCGTTACAGTGGTGGTGATAGGAACCAGGGACCACTGCAGGCCCACCCTTAGACCACCCAGATTACTGTCCTGTATATAAGGCCTAATTGGTTTATAATCTCTTCAGATTTTAAGCGCACAGAGCCTTTTGTTTTGGAAAATAAACTAACACGAGCTATACAAACAACTGAGAGAAAAAATAATGACCTAATGTAAAACGATTTTGTTGAAAATGTTGCTGACACTGTGACTGAATATTGCCTAATAACTGGCTTTATTAATGATAATGCTATTAAACTCACGTACAGAGGATCATAAAAAGAAAGAAATCAAGGAAAATAGGTAAACTAGGCTGTAAAGGGTTAATGAGCAATTAAAATTGAGTGAGTGACATTTTGTCAAATATTCTGCTCAACAATTAGTGGCCAATAACAATTAACAATATGCTGAGCGAAAAGCCAGCGGGCCGCCAGCTTTGACATCAGTGGGCCAGCAGTGGGTAACTCTTGCTATCCTGACCTGCTGGGTGTTGTCTACAAAGCAAAAATTGGCATTTTATTTACTTTCCAAAATGTCCTTTAAACACGTGTCTTAAGTTTTTATATATAGTGCTGATGCTGGTAAAATAGTGTTATGTTTTCTTTGGGAACTATTTTGCACCACAACACCTTACATGTACCCCTCCACCATGAAGGGCTTTTAAAATGATCCTTACCTCAAAACTTTAGTAAAACAATGTCTCAGACATTAGGAAGCTTATTCATCACTACATAATTTTAATGTTTTAAACCACCATTAAACCACTCTGAATGACTCTGTTTATATGTTAACCATTTAATTATGCTCAAATTGTTGTGGATTTTTTTGGATATTGTGGTTCTCTTATTTTTCTAAGTGTAGTATGAACATGATTTATTATTTTTCTTTTCCTACTTTTTGTCCGCAAAATGAGGTTTTATTGTGTCTAAACTGAGGAAATGACAGTTCACAGACTGCAGCTCATTGTTTTAGTTACATAACAACAGACCAACTGCTATGAAGCAGCTGCTTCTGGAAAATAATGTCCACTAGAGGAACAGAAGCCAAAATCATAGCTTTCCCTCAGTGCTGGGAATCCTGCAATGTTTAACTAGCTTTATGAGCAGGTGTGGTGTCGCTGGACTGGTGAGTCATATGGGTCTGTACTTGGAGGGCAGAGGTTCTAAAGTGCGACTTCATTTCACTACTGCCAGCATCAGTTCACAGGGCGGATGGAATCACATGTACATCAGTTCTTTTTCCGTTACTGTACTTTTAGATGAAGTCCTGTCAGTAGGAGCTTGAATCAGATAAATAGAGAAATAAACAAGATATGGACTGTAGCTAGCTTACTGGAAAAACTAGCAAAAACACTGTAACACTGAGAAAAAGTTATAAATAGCAATGTGGTTAGAGAGTAATTTTCATACACAGAGCTGTTTAAGGGCACATATCCTATACGTTTCTTGTATTTCATTTCTCATCCCTGGGTTCCTCATTATATTTGTGAGGGTTTATGTAACAAAAACAATTAAAATCATTTTACACAACCGTTTTCCAACCTCTCTGTGCCTTTAAGACGGATATATGTAAATGACCTCAGTTCTGATTGGCTGCCCTGTATTGTAGCTCATTCAAAAAGCAGTCTGGTGTGAAACACTTGATGTATAATTTCAATGTGAATGGGCAAAGCTAAACTACTGTGGACTGATTAGACATACAGTCAGTGGCAAAAGTTTCAGCACCCTTGGCTAAATTGCAGTTGATTTGCTGAATTTACATTAAATGTGGCCCATGCAATGTACTGCACATTTTTTGTATTTTATCTTTTATATTTTTGCAAATCTTATAAAATTTGAAAATAATAAAATTTGAAGATTTAAGTTTTTCCCAGTACAGGATGTGTTAATGTTTTTGGGGTTTTTATGACATTTTAAAATAGGTCATATATGCAGCTTTGTTTCCACATGTATGGACTGTACAGGCTTGGTAGTAAACGTCACGTTTTGAAACTTTGAGAATGTTTACATACTGTATCAAACTCTTTTATAAAATTTTTATTTTTATTAATATGAGGCAAAAACGATTGAGGCAAGACCATTTATTATGATGTGTAGTACAATATAAGCTGATAAAGCTACTGATTTATAAAACTTTTCCAAGGTTTTTCATTCACAGGTTAATCCTGATCAACTAACTTTGGACGGATAATTCATGTGGTCTTGTAAAGGGCCCATATCACATCAAACCAAAGATTCTTTGAAAAAATCAAGCAGCAAAAAGAGCTTGTTTGAGTGTGTTGTTTTGAGGCAGCACAAAGTTATAGTTTCTGATGGGGCTTATTACAGCACAGCCAATCAGAATAGAGATTATTTACACGTTTGAGTTGTAAAAGGCAGAGTAACAGAACATTTCATTGGGATAAAGAGAGAGAAAATGGTAATGTGATGCATTAGGCCTGTTTTTAGTACATAAACCCATGCAAACATCATAAGTGGGTTTGTAAAACACAAGAAAAATATTTGGGCCTTTAAGATTAGGCATATGCTGCTTCTACAGAACCACCCATTAGACACACTCTCTGATTAAGAATGGAGTTTGGCTGGGCATTATGTCAAGAAAGAGTCATTATTAGAGAAGATAATCCAGGTTTAGGCTTCATCTTTATGCAGAATGGTAAATATAAATGGTAGCAGGTTCCAAATATTATAATGTTTAACAATGAATTATTATGTTCAGATGCATTGTTATTCAAAGTTGATGGATGAAGTTGACGTGCAACAATTTTTGTGAGAGTCCAATACAAAAATACATTTAATGACATCACAAAAAATTTGACAAAAAACTGGTAAACATAAACTACTGTAAATGTCCACTAGCTCAAAAAGTGCTGTTTCATCAGGAAACGTTCATTTCTTCAATGCTTTGCACAACATCCTGGCCTATTTCCTTTAATGTGCAGGGCTTAGACAGTATCAGCGTTAGAGGCAGAGAGCTGTCTGGTTGGACTGTTCTCTGGCTGGGCTGGGGCCTCCTCACATCCATCTCTTTGTAAAGAAGCAGAGCTTAGAGACCTGATGTCCCTTCCACTGTAGTTCTTCAGACTGAAGCTTACTGGAGGCTGAGAAAAAGAACATAAGGCAAACCATATTTTTCTTCTCAGACTTACTTAATCTGACCATTAAACACGCGACCTTGGTTGCAGAACAGATTACAGATGCCTGTAATGGCATTCACCACTAGTGGGCAGTAGAGATTAAACAGAAACCTCTTAAATTCTGTGGACCTACTGGCAGAGCCAGGCTTCAATTCCTCACACCTACAACTTAACAATATTGCCCTTTGCATTGGGTACAAATTTTTATGATGAATGCCCCAAAATGAATGGGGCGGGGAGGGTTGGGGGGGGGGCAGTCTGGTTCCATTGACTTACATTAATGTTACACGTTCTTCCTTCTCCTGTAAATTTAGCATTTTGGAGATTGTATTCTATGTCATACAGGGTTCCACTGTAAATGCGACCTTGGTTTCAGTGGGTTACCCTCTCGTTTAACCCCCTGAAACTAACTTTAACCCCTAAATAAATATATGATTGTTTTCTATGTAGTTACTGAATAATGAGCCTGAGTATGTAATGTGTCCTGGAATTTAATGTGGGTTAAAATATAGATGAAAATATATTTTAATCATCAGAGTTACTGTTGTAATGTAAGGAATAAGTCAGTGTCACACCTTGGCTGTGAGTTTTCTGAAAGACAGTTGGTCGTCATGGCGACCGAGAGTGGAACGTCTCAGAGAACTCTGACGAGACAGAGTGGGTGGAGTTCCCAAAGGCTCGACTTCCTGTTCAATGCCCAATCTGCAAAGACACATAATATGGGACTCTGTGATAGCACCACTCAGACCTTATTCACAAGCTCCCTCCCCCCCCCCCCCCCTCTCTCTTTCTCTATTTCTCAGATTCTATCTTCTCTGTTTTCCTCTCTAACTCTCTCTCTCTCTCTCTCTCTCTCTCTCTCTCTCTCTCTCTCTATACTCACCCCACCCTATGTCTCCTTTGCTTTCTCTCTCTCACCTTGCAGGGCTGAGGAGGGCCTTCATTTCTTCAGTCAGGTGTTGACGGACCATATGCTTGTTTCCAGGGATACCTAGAGCCGTTGCCATAGAGTCCGTGATGAAGGAAGGATCCAGCACCATGACTGCACCATGGACCCCGCTGTTCTGAAGATTGTCAGCAAATTCCTGCGAATGCACACATTCACATTCAAGACAATTGCTTTTCCCTCCCCACATCTTCATGTATCATCTTTATAATATGCTTCCACTTGCTTCTGTGTTTCCTCAGTATATGTCAATAACGTACCTTCAGGTCGATGTCTCTCAGCCATTTAATGATGCGCTGGCAGGTCCACACCAAAGGGTCTGTGTTCTGGCTCTCACATTCTGCTCGTCTTGCTTGCAGCACCTTCAGCCACATGTACAACATGGACCACACTGCCATTTTACATGCATTTTAGACCAAAGCTGATGGAAACATGCACATTTGGAAGTTGCGGAGACATTGGCTGCTCCCATGGGAACAAAACACAAATCTGTGCCCATGTCCTACATATTACTTGCATTGCATTTTTCTTCTGAGGTCTACTTATACCATTTGTGTGGTTTTATGTTGTAAAAGCAATCATAGGTCATCGGTACATGACCGATTTCCAACTTCTTTTTAACCCTTAGAATGAAATAGTCTGTGCCTTTAAGATTGATATATGTAAATTACATTTGTTCTGATTGGCTACTCTCATTCAAAAAGAAGTCCAGGATAAAATACTACTCATAATGTCAGCATGAATGGCTGGGGCTAAACAGCTGTAGGCTGAATTGGTGGATATATACGTAAATTGTTTTTATGACAAAAGCGGTGCTTTTACAACTTAAAGTTTCTTATAGTTTCCATGAATGAACTGAATGGACTGGAAAGTAAATGGTATGTTTTGAAACTTTTATAGTGTTTACATACTACATCAAACTCTTTTTATTTCATAAAAGTATGGAAAGTGGCATGAATGGAATCCTAACATTGCAGATTAAATAGGGCATAATAAATACCTCAACATTTGGTTTTGGTTCCTAAGATAAAGGCTAGGGTTTGGGTAGAAGGTAAGTGTACCACAACAGCACTGAGTTGCAGTAACATAGAATATCCCCAGGTTTATGGAAAAGGCTGTGGACACATACATCCTAAGACTAAGACAGGGGCTTCAATGCAAATTAATTAAGCTATTCTTAGGTTATAGAAGTATGTAATAAAACTTTGGAACACACTTCTGAACATTTTAACACAAATGTAATGTTTATTTACTGAAATCAATGTATTGGGAAAAAGAATAAACCATAAATTGTGGCCTATGCAAAGATTAGGGCATATTTTATATTTCATGTTTTATTATTTTTTTAACACGTTAAGCTCAGAACATACAATTTGACTGGAGGTGTACAAAATGTTCCGTTCTGTATATTTAACAGAAACACTAAATGTAATGTAAATGTATGGTGTTTTAATAGGTGTGGATTTAATATAGTTTCCATTCTTTTTGGTAAACTTGCTTTTAGTTTTTCAACAAGATCTGCAGGAATCCCAGAGTTCAGTCATGGAAGAACACATGATGTTGAGATCTGGGTGCTGGGTTGCCTGATTTTGCAGAAATGTTAAAATTTCTTTAAAACCAGAAATGCAGCTTTTATCTTGTTTGGTTTTGGCTCCTGGGTTTATGGTTGTGTCAGGTGTCATAGAGCAACATTTAACTATAGTACCTAGACCCCCACAAAGACAGCGATACAAGCTTGTGTGTGTGTGTTTGTGTACCTCTTTGTTGAAGTTGAGCATGTGCAGTAGTTGCATTCCCAGCAGGAGGCTGCTCTGATGGGCTTTTTTGGACACGTGCAGGTGCTTTTCCAGGTCGCTGCGAGTGAGCGTGCTCAACAGGCGTCCATCCACCAGGTGGGTGTGGAAAAACTGGGAGTATTGTGGCAGTCCTACATCACTCAGCCAAGCTTGCGCCACCCAGTGGTGGTCCAGATCCGCTGCTTTTGATAGCCTGACAGCAGACACACACACAAACCTTCTGTTCATCTGCTTTGACCAGGCTTTCATACAAGGTTTGTGTGCTGCCCATGTTGGGTGCGAACATGTGGAACTTTTTTGTATATATTGTATATACAGTAGATAACACTGGTCAGTCTGGTTACAGTATGTAGCCTCTTTCTGCAGGCCTTCTAGTGGCCACTTTTGATTAATACAATCAAATATTTGTCTCCTTATTCTGGCAGATTAACTCAGACACTGCTGGCTCTCTGTGTGACTCAGCATTGAGCTGCTAGTGCACAATGAGTGGAGAAAAGGGAATAGAGAGAAACCCCTGCTGTGAAAACAATGCACACTTCTCACCTGCACAATCGCTGCTTTCTTAATATAAAAAACAGAGCACAACTGTAATAAAATAAAATAGCATTTTCTATAAATAAAATAAAATAATAAAATAGCATTTTAAGAAATAAAACATTTTATAAATGTTGACTTCCTCGTTTATTTACTAAACTGAAAATCCAGTTTATTTCTGGTCATGTAAACCATATGCATTTCAAACCAAAACATATTCCATTAATGGCATTGAAGAAGAAAATGCACAGTTTCAATGTGGGTCCTCTTCAAAACCCCCAGAATTTTTTGCTCACTGTGAGCAGAGGTAAATTACTTGGGTGTAAAAACACCTGATAAGTCTCGGTAAATAGTAGACAAGAGCAAACAAAAACAATGTGTAAACAAAACAATTACCACTAAAACAGCAATAGAAAGAAACTAGTTTGGACTGGACTTTTTTTAACGGTGTATATATCTCACCCATGTCCAGACTCAGCCTGTCTGTAGTCTTCAATGGCCAGGCGCAGTTTCCTGCGATGCATAGAGTTACTGATGCCCAAACCTGCCTCAAGATCCGCATCAGTTAAGGCTAACATCACCTACCACACCACACACAATGATAAGGACATGAAAAGTAAGTCACAAGTAGCTACAGAGTTGAGATTTAGACTAAATACATTTCTGAGATCTGACAATAAGCAGTTTGGTGTAAAAGCTTTCATTGTAACCAGAGTCATTTTCTTGCTAGCCATCATGTGAATAATAGGGTCCTGTAAGTATGAAACACAAGTATTAATTCATATTCAAATAATCTGTAAATTTAATGATGAATGGACTAAAAGAAATGGCCCAAAATGACATGGAAAAAATTCTGGTTCCATTGACTTACATCTAAAGTAAAGTAGGTTTTTTTCCTTCTCCTGTAAAGTGACCATTTCAGAGATATGAGGTTTTGATCCGACAGCAGCGATTTGCAATCGAAAGAGTTGAATTTCAATATGCTGTGTATCCATTTGGAATAATTTTGGGCATAAAGAGTTTTATTTCTCTAATAAAGGTGGCATTAATCATAACATACCTTAGATATTCATTGTATGTGTGAAGTATAGAACAACGTACTATATATAATGAAAAAAAGTCTTGAAAGTGGTCTGCAATGTGAACAAAGCCCTTGTTCACATATTGAGAGAATGCTAAAGGATGCAGTCACCCGAAAAGGCTTGTGACCCCCTATTTAACACACTGATCACGTAGTGAATCCATATTAAAATATGGCTTACTTTCATTTGATTTGATGTTTGCTCTGTATGACTCTGTATGAGACCATTCCACAGAAGCAATTGCAGCATATGGTACAAACCTTGCTCCCTCATGGTGTCCCCATTTAAATGTGTTTTTGATGAAGCCAAATTACTTCCATGGCCTCCACAGTCACCAGATTTAAAGATGTGAACTACATTTCCACCTCCTTCATCCCATGAAAACGTCTTTGAGAGCGTTCTTATTCAGTACTGAAGCTGGTCTAAATGTAGAGGGTGGCCCTGCTCCTTCTAACGTTTTTTTTGTCCACCATAACACATGCATGCATGTTGTATTGTGCCATTTTTCCAGATTTCACTGCAAGCTCTTATAAATGACCATGTTAGTGTGTGTATTGTGCTGTGCATAGCTTATGTTGTATAATATTTTTTATACTGTGAAAAGGGTAGGCCACTAATTGTCAACATTTCTATTATTATGGCCATCTGGTATGTATATTTCAAAATCCCATTATTGTATTGTATATTAAATTGAATGCAGTACGTACTGTTCTATTTTCATAATGCAGTAAGCCTACATATAATGTTGGACTAGTATAGTGTAACTTAGTTATAGTTTATACGGTATGTTTTATTTACAGTGTGCACTGTAGCTCTTCTGGTGTTTTCTCTGACCTTGCCGCTCTTGACGTTGTCTGCACAGGCGCGGATGTACATGGGCATGGCCATGACGACCTCAAGCCAGGCCTGCACAGTGCCCGCTCGCCACCGGGACATGGGCACCGTCCGCGCCAGCTCCACCTGCTGAAGTCTGTCCAGCTGCTCCTCACAATCTGATAGGCTCACACTCAGACGGGCAGGGCTCGAGAGACTGTCTGAGTCTGGATTGGTGGATGTAGGGAGAAAAGACAGGGCTGTTTGCAAGAGACCTTTAAGGTGTAACTCTGGTCTGAATCCTATTGAACTGTATATAACTACATGCATTTACTGAGCTGGGTTTAATGCCAGAGTTACTGAAGGGGCAGATAAAAGTATGTAAAAGAATTATTTAATCTTTGAGAGCCACTGCTAAAAGCCCCATAGTCAATTAAACACGTCATCAGATTAGCAGGAAGGAGAAAAAAATAAAGTGAAGCACAGAGATCATTAACTGCAAAATGGTAGTACTAGTATCACTTCCATCCACATGCTTACGGTTAATGGTTAAAATATAAAGGGTGCATGTCCCACATTTGTCTTGTAGTTGTTTTTTCCCCTCAGGCCAACTTACAGTGTTTATGTATGACTATATCCAAAATCACTCATAATTCACTTTTTCAATTTTCCGCCACCTCTTTATTCTATGGAAACAAATAATTCTAATGGATAAAGGACTGAAACAGTCCTTATAACTTCAGTGTGAACGGGTGGAATAGGTTATATGTAGGCAGAATATATATTAATATGTTTGTTTTATGGCAACACATAAAGAATGAATTCAAAACGAGCCACAGCTTAATTTCCATATATGGATCACAATCTGGAGAATGAATGGCATATTTTGAAGCTTCAACAATGTTTACATACTACTTCAAACTCTTTCATCTGAAAAACATTTCCATGATATGAGCTCTTTCATTCCACTGATATTTGGAAATATCAGCTTAAGATGAGTGTATATGTCTGTGTGTCTGCCCTGCGATGGACTGGTGGCCTGACCACTGTCCAGGGTGTATCCTGCCTTCCACCCAGTGACTGCTGGGATAGGCTCCAGCTCCTCCCCACGACCCAGAAGGATAAACGGTTTAGAAGATGTGTGTGCACGTGTGTTTGTGTGTGCTTAAGATATAAACAAAGTCAGTTAGAGTGGTTTGATGTGAAATACTCCGTTCTATTTAAACATAGTCATGAATTGTTTACAGAAATAGTAATACAAACCAAACTAAAACATGCCGCCTGGCACCTGAGACTTTGCTTTATGACAGTTCTGAATTAAGGTGTTGTCCTAAGGCCTAAATCCAAATTCAAGGTGGAGAGGTACATTCAGGCATTGGAAGACAGTAGCCCCCAAAGAAAGCTATATCACGATTTCACTGATATCAACATCTCACATAAAATCACAGAAAGCATGTGTAGGTTGTTTGGGATAGTAAATAAATAATATAAATAAAATGTATAGACTCTGGTTCCTTTCAGCTCACCGTAAAGAGAATTTGAGTCAATAATTTTATCCACAAATGCATCATTTCACATCAAAACACAGTGAATGACTCTGTTTCCATCTCAGTTATTGAATTATGCATATATTCAGAAAAATCTGAATTTCCCCCTTTAGGACTAAGAGAAAACTGCACCCCAAATGGTTTCTGAGGGTGAGCCTATGTAATGCCACCAGCAGATGGCAGCATAATGTATCATTTCTTCACTTCTGGTCCATCAGTTCTCTCAAAAAGCTGGGCCTGGCAGTATCGCAGTACGGTACCCTACCAAGGATAATGTGGCATGAGCTCTCAGAGGTATTCAAAGTGACTTCTTGCACAGCAGTGAATAATGTTCCTCCTCTGCTCCCTCTCTAATCTCTACAAAGTTATTTTAGACATCATTGTGCGGCTATTACATACTACCTTGTAGGCTCATAGAGGTTGTGTGCTGACTCAAACCTTAGGCAGATATATATTTTGTGGCTGAATTTGATCTTTATAAGTTTTATTTATATATATATATATATTTGATTTTAGTTGTCTTGTTTTTTTTTTTACATACTGTGAATGCAGCTGTAGAAGAGCAACAGAAATGCATTAAAATAACTTGGAATAAACAATCTTTTCATTACAAGGAGAATAACTGAAGTTTGGAGGGAGGACTGTAGGCCTGAAGCCCCTTCTTCTTCCAATCTAATATCATAATGTGTTTACACCCCAGCACCACCATATCTTCTCCCTGCTCCTCAGTTCTATCTGTCAGTCCTACTTCCATTCATGAAGGTGGGGGGTGGGTAGTGCGGCTCTGGCCTTCTAGCTCAAAGCAGAAGCTGCCCAAAACTCCAGACCAAGTTCTCCCTCCTTCAGTCACGATCCCCTCTCATACTACCACCATACGTTTGACGACATGGTCGCAAACTTATATTAAAAGCTAAGAAAGTTTGTGCCTTTGCCTGAGAAGTTACTATTCTGGAGATGCATGTTTTGATATGTATGTAACACCTTTGGAATTTGAACTGGCACTGGAATGTGGAAATGATTCTCTTAAAATACTGATGAAAGATTACATCAGTGTGTTCACTGGCTGTGAAGATGCCAAGGATGATCACCATTGTGCATTCCAGCTTTTTAGCTTCTTGGATTGGTAAGTATCACACAAACACAACAGAAATGTACACAGCATTACCATCACTTGTGTCAGAGTATTAGAGGTGTTCAGGAGGTCAAGAGTTACAGTTAGTCACACAGAGACTCCACTAACTGATGGCAGCTAATTTTCACCTCAAAAGGAGACAACATAGCTGCCGACAGCTGGGGGAGGTGTAGAGCCTTCACACCAGACCACACACATGCAAAGTGCTCTCAGCCTCTTCCACTTGTGGCACCGGATTTATTTCAAAATACTTTATTTATCAATAACTTTAACATTTGTTTCCATGCCATTCAGATCTCTAAGATGTAGCTAATCCCAGACAAGCCATAGAGATGTTCTGCACTATTCAAAACTACCTGACTCTTCCACTGACAGTTCACTCAGTACTGTATTCACATTTACACAAACATGGAATCAAAAAGGAACTTCTGTTTCAAAAGAAGGGCAAAGAAATAGAAACTGTGGTCACAAGTTCTGAGATGTTGGGCTTTGTTAAAGACAAGCATTCCTACCTCATCTGCAAAGCAGTAAGGACAACTGTTTCCATGACATCCCTCTGTATGCAGGCAGAGGAGAATGGAAGCTTCCCTTAGTTACCGACCTCAGACCAGGTTTGTAATTGCGTAGAAAGGACATGAAGATTATTTGTGCAGCAAAGCTGGTCCTGGATCAGCATTCAAGGGAAACCTCCTTTCCACGTGTAAGTGTTTTTAGAGCAGTTCAGAGCGCTCCTGTTGGCATGGCAGGCGGTCTTGGCCAGTAACCTCACACTGACTACTGTTGCTTTAGCAAACACTGACAAAACTTCTGAAGAAAAAACTTTTATTCTGAAATGTGGTTGATTTTAATTCCCCAGTATCATAACAGCATACCATACATAGTAGCTTTATAGTCACTGAGGATTGTACAACTCTGACCACACTGTTCCACCTGTGTTATTAATAGGGATAAATGATGACATCTGAATCATATCAATATTGGCAGACCGTACTGTATTTGTAAGCCTACAGAAACAATTTATCTTTCACTGTAATGCTAATCCAAGAGTTTCTAGTCCTAATTTCTACTTGTTGTGAATATTTGCAAACATTTTGTTGCAGATATATTTATAAAAAGATTATAATCAGCTAATATTAGATATTCTTTCAAACAATTTGTAGGACACTTTAAACATTCATGTTGAAATGAGCTGTAGATGATTCCATAATAAAGGGGAAAGCTGTACAGTATCAAAAATTAACTTACACTTGAAATTTGATATGATATTTTTGGTGGTTACCAGAGTGTTGCTAGATGGTTGCTAAGGTATCTCTGGTAGTTGCTAGGGTGTTGCTAAGTGATTGCTAGGCTGTTGCAAGGTGACTGCTACGTTGACTGCTTGTTGCAGTTTTTTGGTGTTACAGGTGGTTAATAGGGTGTTGCTAGAAGGTGCTAGGTGGTTGTTATCATGTTCCAAGTGGTTGCTATGGTGTTATTATGGTGTTATGGGGTTTTTACATTTTTTACATTCTTGTTAAAACTTTGTCTTTTCTGGAATTCTGTGAAGCAGCTTTGTGACAACATCCGTTGTAAAAAGCACTATACAAATAAATTTGATTTGATTTCAAAATAGTTTCTATAATGTCTCATTTGGTTGATAGGGTGTTACTAAGCAGCTGCTTTGGAAATCTTGGTGCTTCTTAGGCTGTTGCTAAGTAGTCGCTATGGTATTTGCTAGGGTGTTGCAGCTTTATCACAGGTGGCTCCTAGGGTGCTGCAAACCAGTTGCTATGGTATCTCTGGTAGTTGTAAAGGTGTTGCTGTGTGGTTGTTATGATGTTCCAGGTGTTTGCTAGGATCTTGTTACGGCATCCCACAAAGTTAATACAGTGTTGCTAGAGTGTTTGTTAGGATGTTGCTACATGGTTGCTATGGTATCCTGGGTGGTTGCTATGGAATCCACCATAGTTAATAGGGTGTGGCTAGAGTATTTGTATTGTCATGATATAAGTAAGGTACTTTTTCCCACATACTAAGCCTGCCATTCTGCCTGACTGAACACTCCAGCGATAGAATAGTGCCCATATTGAGGGAAAATAGACAAATTAGAGGACAAAAATGATAAGAAGAATTATATATGATGAATAACAATAGTGCTGCACATGGCAAATCACTGATGAATATTATATGACAAGTGATTCCAAACTTTTCACTTTTCACATACTTTTGGGGCTACTTTGCTTTACTTTTTTTCTTTACGTTGCAAAACTGGTGTTTAAAAACTGTAAAATTATAATTATTTTTAAATCTCCATCCCATGTTCTGCTGTTTATATTTATACACTAATGTTGTTCTGTTTATGCAGTAGTTAATGAATAATAAGCTTTAAGATTAATAACTGAATGCTAATTCAGCAGTTTAAGGGTTAAGATTTCCAGAGTTGTGTTACTGTTGAGGATTGTGTTTGCATGTTATTGAGAGGCTCTAAATCTTTTATGCCTGTCTGGCTTCCTGCAGCCTGCCACTTCCCAGCAGGGAGAACTCTACTAACATGGTCAGACCTAGCCAATGACCCAAACAGGACAACAGATATGGTTAAATTAATTAAACAAAAGGCATTTAGGACAACAGACAATTTACAAGCACAGATGTGTACCACAATGGGTTATTTACAAAACCAGCAGTCCTTCAAGTTTCCAGAGCAAGCATAGTAAGTGTCAGTGTAAAGGGGGATGTGAAGGTTAGGAGATGTGCTCCGGTTCACGGCTCCACAGATCCAAATCCAGTGAGGATCGCCTTATCAGTTAACTTGTGCTTTTGTAGTCACCAGCAACACAAGGAGCAAACATTTACTCCTCTAGGCTCAACCTGACACCCACTTTTCTCTCATTCTCTCACACTCAGTCTATCACGCTCTCGCTCACACACACAGGTCACAGAGGCTGTCTGGATGTATCACCAGTCAGCGTCTTCCTCTATGTAGTAGTCAGGTGTGTTGGTACCGTCGAACAGGCCGGGATCCAGAGACTTCCTCTGCTTTCCCCGGGCAAAGACACGGGAAAGCGAACCCAGGCCCATCTTCTCCTTCTTCTTCCTCCTTTTCTGGTCCTCCAGGTCCTCTAAAGACTGCAGTCATAGAAAAAGGCAGATCAGAGAAGAGCTGACTGAGCTTTAAACCCCTTAAAGCGTAGGCTTATCGTTCTATTATTAACCTTAAGACCAGACAAGGAAACGGTATATAGAAACTGTACTTACATGAATGTGTGAGAACTTGTTAAAATCTTACTCAATTAAAATTAAAAGGATGGAGCCAAAAACAGACTTAAATGAAAGTCGAAAGTACCTGCATTTAACCATATTCAAATACAGAAAGGAAAAAAGCAAATGTTTTAACAAATAAATGAAACCTTTTCTTTGGCTATGGATCTCTAATTGCACTTTAGGGCACTTTTATATTACGTTAATAATCACAGATTTTCTTCAGTCTCTGTAAAAAAAGCAGTGCTGTGCAGTTAGAAACAAAGACTTCAATCCTGTAACCAGCCAATAAACTCACATGTGACATAAATGTAAGGTAAACTCAAACTGCGTACCACTTTCTTTTTACTTTACCTGAAAATATGAACAAATATCATCTATAAGGTGAAGAATATATAATTGCTTCATTTCACTGAGAATGTAGTCATTTCAGCGTCACTCCAAAAAATGTTTTGCTGCCATCTCGCAGTGATGCTACTTGCTTATTTTCTACGACAGCAGTCTTTTCCACACGTTGACAGAGTGAGAAATCAGAAAGAAATCTGAGTAAGAATATACGTGCACTGACAAATCTGATTACTAAGCTAAAATCCAGCTCTTCTTATCGGATAACTTAATCAGATTTCTGGATCGAAGTATGGTGTTTACATGATTATTTGAATAATCGGATAACTGCAGAAATCTGATTATGATCGGATTATTGAGTGCATCTAAACACACTAATTTTTAATGTTCAGAAAATATCTTAAAAAGATGATGTAATCACGCTTGGGAATTAAGGGAGCATTCAGGAGTCCTTTATGACCAAGAATGGGCAGAGGCCACTTTGCAAAAAATGCATCAGCAAATAGTGCGTCTGTTTAACATTCCTTAACCAGCATTTGCAAAGGTTTTAGGTATTGTACACACTATAGTGCATTACACCATCAAAGAATTAAGGAAGTCCGGAAAAATCTCTGCGTGTAAAAAGCAAGGCCAAAAGATGCACCTATCTGCCCGTGATCTTCAGTCACTCAGACAGCACTGCATTAAAAATTGCTATACTTCTGTGATGGATATCATTACATGAACTCGGGAATACTTTGACAAACCGTTGTCAATGAACACTGTTAATCATTACAACCACCACTGCATGTTAAGACTGTACTATGCACAGTGGAAGTAATATCAAAAACGTCCATGAACACCACTGACTTCTCTGGGCTCAAGCTCATGTGAGACAGACTGATGCACAGTGGAAATGTATATTGTGGTCGGATGAGTCCACCTTTCAGACTGTTTATGGAAATAATGAATGTCATGTTTTCTGAGCTAAAGAAGTAAAGAACTAACCAGACTGTTACCAGCCTAAAGTTCTAAAGTCTGGGTGTGTCATGGTATGGCCGGTATTAGTAGATAACTTGCATATCCATTACTGCTGAAAGATATATAGGTTAAAGGTGATATAACACAGCAGTAAACATGCATTAAGTTTAGAAAAAAAAAGTTCATACAGTAAAAAAATAATAATATTGTGTTTTTGTACAGTTTTTAGTTTAATACAGGTCAAACAGGATATACTAATCATTGCTTCTGTTTTTCTTGGCATTTTTCACACTGTCCCAAGTTTTTTGGAATTAGTTTTGTACCTTTTTTTATTTACATACTACTATAATTCATTATTATTGATTCAAACATTACAAACATTTATGCAGTTTAATTGCTACTATGAAACTAATATGTATGTTATGTAATAATTTAATGTGTGCCAACTTGAATTATGGTCCACATGCCCAGCCTCTTTCTTTTTCTCTTACTAATGAAATGGAGCCATAAGCCCAAAAATCTCTATAAGACATTCCAATTGCAGTGCAATAGCAGTGAAATATGCAGCATGAAAAATATGACTAAGAGCCCTGACGTTGTAATGGGACTGTGTTGAGCGTGTGTGTGTGTGTTCTCACATTGCAGAGCGAGTGTGTTCTGTGTCGTGGTGAGTTAAGCTCAGATGGTGTGGATGATCGCTCTCCCTCCAGTGCTGAGGCGTCTGACAGGAGTGAAGGTTGCCGTGAGTGACAGGGGCTAAGACGCAGACTGCCTGAGGAGTGCGCCACACACACTCCATCAACGTCACACACACACGGAGGCCCAGCCTTTAACACTGAAGCACACACAACAAAACACACAAGTTTATTGTACCATAAAACAGAATCCTGCTTGGCAAAAATACTCTAAGGCTCTTCCTGCACTGAACCTCATACTACTGCATGTGTAAATATGAGCAGACTGCACACATTGACACATACAGCAGTGTAACTGCAGGTGTATACATGTTCCTGTCAACTGCATGATAAGCTGTGTGTTTGTGTCTGTGTGTGTACTTAGCCTGAGTGGATAATTCAGGCTGTGTTGACTCTGCAAAATGTTTGTGTGATTGTGTGTCTAACCTCTTTAACAAGTTACAAGCTGTGCTGACTTCAAGGGAGACTCCACCGATTTTTCTAAATTTCTGCATTGGTCAAATGTTGAGATGTAAACAAAGTCATTCAAAGTGGTCTGATATGAATGGTGCATTGTACAAACACTTATAGACATATATTTATTGGTGGTGATAGGAACCAGGGGTCACAATGTCTACAACACACATATAGCCAATTGATTTACTGCCCAAAATGTCCAGTGAACCTACACAAATCTTCCAGCAGTAAACTGACTATAAAATCAAAATCAAATCACAGGTGGGAAGGTGAGTGAAAATCTTCTTATCTATCTATCTATCTATCTATCTATCTATCTATCTATCTATCTATCTATCTATCTATCTATCTATCTATCTATCTATCTATCTATCTATCTATCTATCTATCTATCTATCTATCTATCTATCTATCTATACCCACACACACTTTAGACTTTAATATATACATTAGTATACACCAATATAGCTTATGAAATAAAAGCTATTGCATGTACAGTCGTACACATTTCCATGTATGCGTTTAGTTTGAGGTAGATAAATGAAAAGCAGGGTATACAAAGGATAGAAAATTTATTACATATATTCTAGATTATACAAGATTTGGTAGAAGAGTTTAGCCTTTATTTTTGGGCCTAAAATTGGGCCACACCTCTATAATAAAGCTATTAAAGTCTCTATAGAATTCTAGTAGTATGCCAGCATTAGGCATTAACAATTTTTGGCCCTTATTGATTAAACATACATATTTAAAGCTCATAAAAGATATATTATTTTTTTAAAGCTTGTAACAGACATATGAGCATATATTTTACTTTGTAGTACCTTTACAGTGACTCTGTCAGTAAAAAGTCCTGCCGCAGCGCTGCCACAGTTTTTCATTTTTTAATGTATGACTGAAACTTGGACTTCAAGAAGGTCTAGAATGACATTTTTTCTAACAAAATGGTCCCTACGAATTGGAAATCAAAGCATGGCTGTTTTAAAATGTCTGTGGTTAATCAAAGAAAGTTAGACCTTTCTTTTAGCTCCTGAAGCTCCTTTACATGTTTAAATATGGTAAACATGATGATTATATTAAATAAAGATGAAATAAAAAATACAGACTTTTTTTTAATTTTACAGAAATCATAAGGACCTGAGCGTGCCCACTGGAGTCTGAGGTTTTATACATATTCTTGATCATGATAAAATGGTGCTCCATCTTAAATAAAAGTTTCAGGCCAAAATCGGAATCTATCATACAACAATGTACCAGGTATCAGGCCACACTAGTAACCATTTTGTGTACTGACTTAATTTAGAGGCATAAAACTTTGGACATCTAGCTCCTATCACTACCACTGTGAACAATTAAGACTCTAGTTTCTTTAGAATGGCTCATTTTACATAATTATAATTATAATTCAAACTACTTTGAATTATGCAAATATTTAGAGAAATAGGTAGAGTTTCCCTTGAAGAGTGGAAAGTGTGTGTTTGTGTGTGTGTGTGTGCGTGCATGTGTGTGTACCCTGTCTGTCGAGTGTGTGGTACAGGCTGTGTTGACTCTGGCGTATGGCTGCTGTTAGAGGCAGCTCTGCATGCATCACCCACTCCTGGTTGCCATTGACGACGGCCTCTGTGGGCATGGCCAAAGAGTGGCGCTTAGGAACGTCCTTAGTGAGCGTAGCCAAAGACTGCTTAGCCTGCAACACAAACACGCACACAAACAAAGGCATTTCATCATAAATGAGTAGGATTATGAGACAAAAAAACCTGACGCCATCTGAAAGATGTCTAAACAACTATGAGTGTCTGCAGGAATACACGGGAGACAAATTAAAGAAAAAAAATGAATAAACGAGTGGAGAAACATGATGAGTGCAGATGCTTCCAGACAGGTGTACTGCATGACACAATTATGTTCTCTGTGGAATATGTAAAAATGCTGAGCTGGTCTAGTTGATCTCGATTTTGAATCAAGACAGCAAGAGGGGAAGATCTCAGTGACTATGAAAAAGGGTTCATTATTGGGGCATGGACAGCAGGGGCTTCACTGCTCAACTGGCTGGTGTTTCTATAGGAACAGCGGCTAAAGTGATATCTGCTTTTACATCTGAAGGAAAGACATCGGTAAACAAGGTTGGAAACTGTGGTTGAAAGCGTACATTCAGTGACTGTAATGCTCGTGTATTTGTACTACATGTAAGGAAAAACAAAAGAGCAACTGTTTCTTAGGTGATTAGAATGTGAACACAGGATGTGATCAGACTGTGTCAGGTAGAACAGCTACCAACAACTAGAGTGATATTATAGCTGGGTTGCAGTTCATAAACCACTCATTACAAAGACAAGTGCACATTTGAGAGTTCTGTCTTGTCTAAAATTCATAGGCACTGGTCTACATCTCAGACAAGCCATCCTTCACCATGGTCTCCACAAGTGGGCGAGCGCATGTGTGGCATACGCCAAGGGAATAGTATAGAACAGAGAACAGGCCTCAGCGCTTCACCCCTACAGCTAATGGGTTCAGTGGCCTTGCAATGCTAGCAAGATGTGGGTTCACTTGGGCACTGTATCCCCTTTTGTGCTATGATGAAACATTTCTATCCTGATGGAAGTTTAGGATAACAATACCACTATCCACAGGACACAAGGGGTGAATGGTTTGCTGAGTATGAAAATGATGTAAACCATAATCTATGGCCTTCACAGTCACCAGATTGCAACCAAATTGAACACATATTGAAGATTTTGTTCTGACACGTTAGATAGCACTCACCACCATCAAAACATCACTTGAGGGAATATCTTTTAGAGAAATGGAGTTCTTTCCTTTCAGAACAGTTCCAGAGACTTCTAGAACCTAGGCCAGGGTGTACTGAAGCTGTTCTGGTGGCCCAACATCTTATTAAGACACTTCACCTAGGTTTGTCCTTTAATTTGTCACCCATGTGTGTATGCATGTTTTTGTGTGAAAGGTATTATGTAGACGTGTAATGCTGAAAAAAAGGTGTGCATTTAAGACAGACATCAACAACTGTCAGTTGCAATACAACATATTAAAAGGGTCATGAATTAAAGTATAGGTGCAATCTTCTTTTCAACTCTTATTTAACTACTTTTCCATTTTTGAGTGGTGTGTTACATGAAATATGTACAAGATAACTAGAAATAACGCTGCTTGGGGCGACACCTCGGACTAGCTCTTACCAGATGAATGGAGAGAATTAGCCAGGAAGGTTCACCACCACTAAGAGACATACATATAATAATTTTACCTTCTAACACACATCAGAATGCATAGGATGCTTTAGACTATGTAGGCGTTTGGGATGGAAGGTATATAGAAAAGCAGATTTATGATTTAACATCTCAGTCCCACTGCTTCTCCGAAATACTTGCCTGAGAAAAAACACACACACCTACTTAACTTCCTTTGCACCTATACTTCAATCAATTTCAGTCTACAGTCAGGTCAGGCAGCAGGCATCAAACAACTACCACATACAGAATTACGGAGATTCTCAGTGCTATCAACTGTAATCTCACATACATACATACATATACACACATACGCATACACTAGACTGCAAACAATGATATCACAGAAAGCGAAAAGATATTGAATGTTAGCAAGTCAGTCCAGCGCAAAAGTCAGATAATACCTTCATTTATTACATTTACAGTCTAATGCCTAATAAGTACCAGATATTCATTTTTCAATAGATATTTCTGAGGAGATCAGACAAAAAGGGAAAAGGGAAAGTTGAAGTAGAAGGTGAGAAACAGTAGTTTCCAAAGCTAGAGCTGAAAAAATTAGAACAGACCAAGAAAATGGGACTCCTAACAACCTTGCAAGACCTGATAGTCCACCAAAAGCAGACATGACCAGATAAACAGTACTTAAAGCTTTCATCTTTGAGAGATGAAGAGAAAATCAAGCTCCACTATTGCTTAAAATTTGAAGAATCCACATGTTTTTCTGTCCATCCTTCCACTGTGGGAAGACAGCTCAACAATATGAGTCTGGAAGATGTCAAGAAGCTGGTATTAGGAAAGATGTGGAAAAACAGTCCTGAAGATTACTTTGAAAACCTGAAAGCAAGTCTACTGAAAAAAAATAGATGCTGTAATAAAAGCAAGAAGCGAATACTAAACAAATTACACTATATTTAGTTGTTGAGGCTTCGGTGTAATGTCTGTTTTTTCCTCACAATGAAAAACACAACAGCTGCTTTGACTGCAAATAAAATAAATGAAAGGTGGTCTCTGACTTTTTGCACAGTACAGTACATTTAACATTTCTTATTACAAGATTATTCGTCAATTACTATATGATTACTCAGCCTATATGAAGACTTACTGGTTTTAAACAGTAATATGAGGAGAATTAATTAAGCTTATAACAATTTCACAATAATCCCAGAATAAGAAATGTTAGATATATATTCATTTAAGCTCTTTTCACTTGCCAAAATATCACTTTGCAAACTACAAGGCATGTGCTATAGTGAAAAATTCACAAGTTTTCTTCGTGCAGTCATTTGGGCCAAAAAAATCTTAGTGCACACTGTTACACTCTTTGTCTTCTGTAGATCTCAAAGTAGATGGAGAAAGACAGAGAGAGCAACAGCTAGAACAGATGCAGCAAAGACAATCTGAAGAAAATGCTTCTTTTGTGCACTGACTGGCACTCCATTTGATCTGATATGCACCCTCTTGTTTTTCTAAAGATTAACTGCATCGATTCCAGTGAAATTCAGTAGACATATCTGCTTAAAATCCCAGATTCAGATATTTGGTCTACACTCTAAAAAATGAAGGTGCCAGAATGGCTTATTTTTTTACAATGCAGTTGAAGAACCACTTCTGCTTCCCTAAAAATAAGCCAATGGATGGTTCTTTAAAGAATCATGCTAGTAAATACAATGTCTGAGCGTGAAGAATCTTTCTAAAATGTAAAGAACTTTCACATAAAGTGAAGATTCATGATTCAGTGAAGAAGCTTTTAACCGACAGAGAACATTTACATTATGCAAATGTTCTTGAAACCTTTACATTTTTTGCACTCGTATATCTCTTTATGGTTCTTCAGGGCCATGGTTCTTACATCAGTCCTCAGGGCCTCTGAGACAGTCCAGTTTTGCTCAATTCCAACTCCAAACATATATGGATGGGGCAAAAATGTGGACTGTTTAGGGGGGCCTAAGCACCGGTTTGAGAACCACTCCTTTAGGGAACCGAAAGTAGTTCAGCTCTTCTATGGCATTGCTCAGAGAACCCTTTCTGGCACCATTTATCTTTTAAGAGTGTAGCACTGTGTTCAGAATCTATGTAGAATAACACATTTTAAAATCCTGAAGTAATGACAGACTTTATTTGTTCTACATGATGCAAAATAAACAACATGTACAGACTGTATTTTCTAAAGAACTGATGTGATAACCCTTAGAAGTCTCAGTTATCATTGACAATAAAAACATTTCTATATCACTCATATAAACAAGGAATCTCTCTCATAGAAACTCATAGAAATCTTCAATCGATAAACTTTGAATCAATACCTCATTTGTACATAGAAGAGGATTAATATCATATCATAATCGCTTTATTAACTGATTATAATAACTCATCTTCTAAGGGTTAAGACGGCTGACTTGCTGTTGCTGGCACTGTTTTCCAGTGATACCAAGCATGAATCTGGTTAGCAGCACATGTCTAACACACATAAACACAGATAAATAAAAAGGTATTTCCCATGCCTCCAGCCACATATGCAGATTTGTTCTACTGTATGTTGGCTGGTTCGAATAGTTTACAGACGTGCAGCCAATCAGATCACATCCGCTAACTCTGAACGCACACAACAGAGGGGGCGGGGACACTGTTGGCCAATCAGAGTGGGAGTTTGTCTTGACTGGCAGGCCTGGCTGATCTTACCGACATATTTCTGGGGGAGACTGGCTTTTCTGGATCTCGAACGAACAGCTGACACTCGAGTTTCTGGGCCACATAGTTACTCATCTGTTAAAGGGGCACACACACATTCAGACCAGTGCTCCAGCATCTGAGCTACATACTTACTGTTTGAGGGGGCATATAAGTAACACACTCTGAACTGTCCACACCCTAGAATTACACACATACACACACACACTACACTGAACCATAAGCAGATATAAACATACACTTCAATATTGCTATAATGATATTAAACAAGCAATTGACCGGCCATTTCATTAAGTACACCTCTTTGCATGTACATGTCCATTTTATCAGCTCCACTTACCATATAGGTGCACTTTGTGGTTCTACAATTACAGTCTGTAATCCTTGTTTCACTGTATACTTTGTTTGACCCCTTTCACCTTGTTCTTTAATGGTCAGGACCCCCACAGGACCACCACAGAGCAGGTATTATTTGGGTGGTGGATCATTCTCAGCACTGCAGTAAAACTGACGTGGTGGCGTGGTAGTGTGCATTGTGCTGGCACGAGTGGATCAGACACAGCAGAGCTGCAGGAGTTTTTAAACACCTCACTTTCACTGCTGGACTGAGAATAGTCCACCAACCAAAAATATCTAGCCAGCAGTGTCCTGTGACCACTGATGAAAGACCCATAAGCTTACTAGCACAAACTGCAACAACCTATGTACAGATGAGGTAGGTGTGTCTAACAGAGTGGACAGTGAGTGGACACAGTGTTTAAGAACTCCAGCAGCACTGCTGTGTCTGATCCACTTGTACCAGCGCAACACTCACTAACACACCACCACCACATCAGTGTCATTGCAGTGCTGTGAATGATCCACTATCCAAATAGTATTTTCTCTGTGGTGGTCATGTGCACAAAAATGATCTTACTGCTCAGATGAGAACATGAGCTTCAATAAGAAATTCTGAAAGTCATGTAAATATTTACAAGATTCTACTTTCCACTCAAACTGCTATGCTGATATATATTTTATATATATATATATATATATATATATATATATATATATATATATATAGTGCTTTATTTGCAAGGTTGTTGTAGATTTTGTAAGCCTTAATATCAGCTGTTTTTGTGTTGAGACTACAGTCTTTTGTCTGTGTAGATTATCAGATGACACTCTATTATGCACAGAGCCCACACAAAATAGTATGAACGCACTCAGCCATTCAATTCAACAAACAAGAAAACCGAAATATTTTGAGGTCCTTCGGTCACAAAAAATCTGAATGGGTATGTGTGTCTTACCATTGTCAGTTCAGCCTCCAGCTCTTTGATTCTGTTCTCCTTCAGGTCTTGTGCAGAACGCAGTGCAGTAGCGAGCTCTGTGGCTTCTTTAGTTTGACGCCGCAGATCCCACTTCTCTCTCTCCAGCAGGTCCTTCTCTTTAGCCAACACCTTTACTGCATCCTCACTCTCCTGCTCCACACACACACACACACACACACACACTAATGAAGCCAAATAAACTTCCACAGCATCCGACCTGAACAGATCTGACTTTTACATGACTATTTCAGGCTTTACAGGAAGACTCAGCAACTAGTCAGACTAGCATTCATTCATGCTGGAGAACAGGTCCCACCCCATGCATCAGACTCTGGCAGCACTGGTCAGCTTATTTAGTGACCAGCTGCTTCACCCCAAGTGTGCGAAGGAGCGCTTTTGTAGGTCCTTCCTTCCTGCTGCTGTTGGACTGTACAACCAGCACTGCTCCCCAGTAGAACCCCCTCCACCCCCACTAGACCTCACACACCTACAGAATGTATAGTGAATTTATAACTATTCCCCCTGTGCAATATATTCAACACTCCACATGCAATATATTTTTTAAAATATCTCTATAGTGTAAATACTTTTGAGCTTCCTATTTATAATTGTTTATATTGTTAACTCCTCACCATCCCATGTGTGATATAATCCAGTACCTCATGTGCAGTACTCCATGTGCATTTCAGACAAAATATCCTTACAATGCAAATATCTTAGCTTTTTACTTATTTATAATTATTTATGTTGTATTTTTGTGAAGGATAGAGTTTATACTTTTTATCTTACCTTTTATGATTCATTTTAATATATATATATATTGTCTATTTAGTAACAAGTAACAAACTGTAAAAACCTTATTAAGCACTTAACAAGGTTAATTACTTGCTTGTTAATTCTCTTCTTGTGACTTCTTCTCTTTTACTTGAGTGCCTTGCTGTTCCTTTGCTGCTGCAACATTGAGAATTTCCCCATTGTGGGACTAATAAAGGGCAATCTTATTTTATCTTCAAGGGGCATATGTACACAATATTTCAGTGTTCTTTTGTCCTGACTCAGTAATGCCACTTTCTTCAATTAAAAAAAGTGCACAGCTGTAAATTACTAATCAATTTTAGGCTGTCAGGACATTTCAAAAGCACTGACTGAAGTGCAGTGTAGTAGCATTTCTGAGGATTTCAGTTCAGAATGAACAGTTTATTCTCAACGTTTCAGCCCTGGCTGCTTTTTGATTCACATCACTAGAACAGAGATCATAATATAATTAACTCACATATCAGTCTTAAAAGCACAGCAATAAAAAACAGCCTGTTTAATTCTGCAGGATATAGAGATGTTTGAAAGTGTTCATGTAAAATGAATTATGAGTAGATTTGGTACATAAAACTACATGAACTTTATAAGTGTAAATTCAGGGAAAACAACAACAAAAGACAAGACACATGTAGAATGTAGGCTCTTTAATTTGCTAGTGCATAAATGGTGTTTTTAGTGTGTTTTGATGTGTGTATGTCTTACTTTGCGGTGCTGTTCATAGTTGCGGATGAAGTCTCTGAGCTGTTCTTCACGGCTCTCCAGCGTGGCATACAGCTGCTGCATCTGATTCACTAACTCCGCTTTCTCCAACTTCAATCGCTTACGGTCTGCCTTCATCGCTGGAGATACAGATACAGAGAGAGAGAGAGAGAGAGAGAGGGAATAGAGAAAGATAGAGACAAACCTCAATACAGAAACAATCATACTGACGGAGGAAATAAAAACATTGTATGGACTGGCCAGTTTGACATGGTTGCCATAAGAGATGCTATTGATCAATTCCATTCTGACAGATGCTCTTGGAGCTCATTATCCTATCTCTCCCTCTCTGTCTGTCTCTGTCTCTCTCTCTCTCTCTGTGGCCTATAGAATGTGGTCAGTGAGGTTTTAACTGAGTGTTGCTCTTAGAAGGCGTTTGGAGCTGCTAGTCTGACTTGCAAATTATGCAAGGACATTCTGACCATTTTCCCCAAATAAAGACTCATTATGTGGAAGCAAAACGCTAGCCAGCATGCCACAAAGGCCCTCACACACAGACGTGTGCTCACACACACCCACACACGCACAGGAGCACCTGGCAGAGGAAGTGGAGGCATGTACTGTAGTCAGAGTTCAGCCCTGCCCAGCTGCTCTGCTATCAGACACCAACAGAACTCGTGAGCGGCATTTCGAGCAATTTTGTTTTACTGAACCGGTTTAGTCCAGTAAATAAACAGTGATCATTGACACAGGAAATGTATTCACAGCACCAAATTAATAAAACAGATGGCTTCCAGTGTTACATTGTTATATGGAAAATCAAGTGAATCCTTACTATATACTCTCAGTGGCCACTTTATTAGGTACACCTGTTCAGTTGCTTGTTAACACAAATAGCTAATCAGCCAATCACATGGCCACAACTCAATGCATTTAGGCATGTAGAGGTGGTCAAGACAACTTGCTGAGGTGCAGACCGAGCATCAGAATGGGGAAGAAAGGGGATTTAAGTGACTGAACGTGGCGTGGTTGTTGGTGCCAGACGGGCTGGTCTGAGTATTTCAGAAACTGCTGATCTACTGGGATTTTCAACCATCTCTAGGGTTTACAGAGAATGGTCAGAAAAAGAGAAAATATCCAGTGAGCGGCAGTTATGTGGACGAAAATGCCTTGTTGATGTGACTCCAAGTCCATTATTTTCCCAAATGTAACAAACGCATGACATTCATGAAATTATTCAGCAATTCCTTTGTGTGAAACAATTTTCAGTGCATCCATATCAAATTCATTTTAGTTTCTTTTTGCCTCCAAAAGTCCAAAAACGTTGGTGGTGCAACCATCCAAACATATGTGTAGGTAAGATGAACTATCAAAATGTAGTAATTTAGTTACATCAAATTTTTAACAAAATTGTTTGGCATGATTTTATATTTAAAACTTTAAAATAAAAAACATGGTGCAAAATAAGCCAACATTAAAAGTGCTCAACTCACTGAAAAACGTTTGTCCGCAAGTTCTTATTTCTTCAAATGTCATGTGGCTCCACCAAAAAATGTCATTTTGAGATGCTTTTGAAAAAGATGGGCCAGGGTATTCCATCATAAAGAAGACCCCAAGTGATCTTTATGATGCAATGCCAAGGTGAGTAGCCCGTTCATAAATTTGGAAGAATCAGATTTTTGAGCCCTGGTTAGAAAGTCTTAGATTACCACAGTTGTCTGTTCTGCATACCATGACAACAGACCAATTTGTTTCACACGGGTCACCTACACGTCACCCAATGACGACACTCCTGGTTGTTTTGCATGTCAGTCAAATCGCCTTTTTCTATCAAAATAAGTGACTGCTGTAAACAGAAGAAGACTGATGAAACATATGTGGAACACTGTCTAACAGTTCAAACCTGCACATGAAATTTATGTCATGTAATAAATGTCATGGCACAAACAAGATAAGCCACAAAAAATAATGCAAAAAAACAAATCATATTTTAATCTGAAGAGATTTCTTTACCATATATTTGCTTTGTCTGGAGAGCTTATTTTGTCTTTATTCTGTCTTATTTCCTTCTGTTCTAGGACCAAGTGATTTGGACTTGGAGGTTATAAAGAACAGATGAGACAATGATTTGTTTTCAGTGTTTTACACACTACAATACATCAAATAAAAGGTCTATTTATACTGTCCTTGTAATAAAGCATGCAGTTGGTCAGTGTTCTGCATGCTTTATTACAAAGTAGTGAACATGGTCAAATCTTCAAGAAATGACAATCTTCGCAATATGTTCTGAAAAGCATATTGTGGCGTAATGTGGTATAAATTATATCCCCATGAAAACACGACCACCGTGTGTGGCATAGGGGGTTTGTGTTTGCGTGTGTTCAGAGCAAAAGACAACAGAATCTAATATTTTAATTACAAACAGCACAGCACTCATTAGAAATTGTAATGGGAAACTGAATGCATGTTTTGTAGTTTGTAAATGGAGCTTCCTCTCAGAGACGTGAGTCTCAGTGGGACTTCCATTTTGAAATGAGGGTTAAATAAAATATAAATAACCATTCTAGGACTTTGCTCATTAACAGGTGCAACCAGCCCGAAGCAAAACACAAAATAAATAAACAGCAACATCATCACCCGCTGATATGCAGGGAAGATACAGTGCATGGCTGAATATGAAATTACAGAACAGAGCTTTATTTCTCTCCAGAGGAAACTGACTTCCACATATAAAAACCACAGCAAGAGACAGACACAGATCAAAACTCTGATACACTGATGAAAACAAATGAGCACACATAATGGTTTTACACTGTACTGTGACAATTAGCTGCTTTCTGAATCTGCTCTCTGAGCCATTCTCTGTGTAATAAATAATGACTTTTATACAGCTCAGATGAACGAGTTCATGACGCTATTATTTTTATATGAGGCAGCTGATTCAAGAACAGATATTTCAAAATTCAGTTGAGATCACGCTACAATGCCAGAGACAAACTGATAGTGACTCCATAGGGTTGGCTGTGAATGGCTAGTGTAACCAAAGTAAATACAGCAGCAGTTTAAAGGTCAGCTTAATTTCTGAGGACAAAGTCATCTATTTCTGCTTTCTGCTTTAATGTCACAGTTTACATTAAATAAGCTTACTAAACTTTTTATAGTGTACAGGCTACAGTATGTGCCATGAAATCCAACATTCGCAACAACAGAAAGTGGTTAGTTATCTAAAGCAATCAATTCTTTTCATTTTTAGCCATACTTTGTGGACAGTGTGGACAGTGTGGACATTTGACCTACTTTAGGACCAGATTTGAATGAGTTAAAAAGGATAAAGCCAAAGTCTTTAAACGTATTGCCAATGACACATTCATATTGAAGCAATTAATGCAAAACAACTAAAAGAGGCAGCAGGTTTTTGTATCATGGTTAAGAGGAATTGTTAGGCATGACATAGAGTAAAGAATCTGTGGCAAAAATCACAGAAACACAAGACCTTGAGTGGCTTATTGCAGGTAGAACACAGCAGTGACAAAGCACAATATGATAAAACACAGCCATGTGTAATAAATAATTCATTAACAGTAATAGTCCAGTTGCAATGCTGTAAGTTTTAAAAGAGTTGAAGTGCCATTTATGATCCAGTGCTAATCATCCAACATCAGTACCTCACCTGACTAATGCTCTTGTGGATGAAAACAATCAAATCCTTACAGCAATGTTCTAATGTCCAGTGTAAAGCCTTCTCAGAAGAGCAGATTTCAGAAGAAACAGATTAGCAGGTGTAAACAAACTTAACAATTTATGTGTACACTGATTATTTTGTAGTTGTTTAAATGTAGTTGAAGCACTCAGACTTAACAACCGGACCTGTCCATTTTAAGAAAATGTTATCTGTTAAGAAACATGAAAATAAACAGAGTGTATGCAAATTCTATAAATGATACAGCAGTAGTGTCAGTGAGGGTCAGGAAAGGTCAGCAATATATAGATGTTGCTCTGAGCCAAAATTGGTGCTACTCTCCAAAATCCCCACCACGTGGTCTGTGCAGCTTAATAAGTGGTAAAGGTCAGTATCAGTGCCAGGGTTAATGAAGATTCACCTTGTGCTGTCTGAGGTAAGGGTGAAAGATAGGGGTGAAAGGGACAGACTTGAGGTGAGAGGTTAGAGGTTACAGACACTCGGGCTAATTATGAATGATGTGAGCTCAGCTGATTTGGGGTCAGATCTGAGGTTAGGTTCAAACCTTGGGGTCCTTGATGGATCAGCTGAATGTGAACTCACCGTGCAGAGCCTCTTTGGCACGGTCCAGCTCTTGCTCTCTCTGAGACAGCTGCACTCGGAGCTCAGCAGCAGAGAGAAGCTCCGCAGAACAGCCTCCCCCGCTCTCCTCCAGCTCCTTATTCAACATCTCCTTCATCCGCTTCAGCTCAGCCACTTCCTCCTGAAGACACAGCACTTCCTCACGCAGCAGCACTGTGGAGAGAGAAAAGAGATTAAAAATCTCATAAGACAGTATAATAGAGCTGCACAAAGCAGACAGATTACCGTATTGTGACTTTATTGCGGTACACTGTGTTTGGTATATGACGTGCAGGATGCTAAAATTACATTTGATATAAGATGATTTAAGAGCCCACATCCTATATTTTTTCTTGTATTTGATCCCCCCCAAGTTAATTTGCACACAACAGTCATAATTCATTTTTACCATACCATTTTCCAACCTTCATTAAACAGGCTGCTTTCACTACTGTTCCTTTAACACATTCAGTGCCGCTGCTGATAGTAGATGATGTTCTATAAATTTGTGGACAATTTTGTTTTTTAGTGATTTCACTGTCCAGTATACTGGATATTAGAATTAGAAACATTTATTCTGCAAGATTCTGAAGCACAGAAACAGTATTTCTGCTTACAACACTGGACTAGCATATAAAATGTATGAAATATATGCAATATTACATATATAAAATGTAATGTTTTCTGATTTTTAAAATGATTTCAGCCTTTTGTTCACTTTAGATCTAGTAATGCAAATATTTATGTTTGTTTTATGTTAAAAAGCTCTTTGTTTATTATTATTATTATTATATAAAAATGATTATGATAAGTATTTAATAGTATAAGAGTAATTAATGCAGATGTCCTGGGAATTCCAAGAGTTCAGAAACTTTTCCAGGTTACTATACATACAGTACACACAGGAAACGTTCAGTGCTTGCTTTGTGAAAATATTTCATAACACAACAATGATTGCTTTAAAGTGTCTAGTCTCAGGACTCAGGAAAGGATGCTGAGGGCAACTTTAGTCAACCGACATGCATCAACAAAGCATCTGTTTCAATTATAAAGTAGTTACTAGGGTTTACGAACAAACTGACAAAGAAATACACAAGTTGAGCGGCTAAAGCTGATCTGCTTCGCATATCAGATGATTAACATAGAAGGTTGTAATTGTGATTGAAGAGCTATTGCAGAGCATTTTCTCACTGAATTACTGTGAGAATGATGAAAGTCTTGTGTGTTTAGCTGAGACAGTCCAGGCGAGTTATATTATTTAAAGACGAAATTTAAGAAAGTTTTGGAGAAAAGAATCATTCAAAACAAACTTTATCTCTACATATTTATCAAAAGCTTTTATCCAAAGCGATTTATAGTGGAAGGTGAACGTAATGTTGTTTGAGGGCTTTTATTTGGATGTTACAGGGTGGTGTTTCTAATTTCTGCGTCAACAGGGCATCAAACCATGACAACTGCTCCATTGACAGAAGCCTTGCTTTAAGCAGAAAGCAGAGGCCACCTTGTAGATTTAGACAGTAATGAAATTTGGTAATAAAATAACAATAACAAAAAGTCTATGTGTGGGCCTCTGTGTATAGATACTACTTAAAAAGCCAACATTTTCTGGTATTATAATGTATGTATTTTTTCTCCCACTCCTTCTCGCTGCACACAATAAATAAATGTTAAACTTTTGTGTTTTTGATTTTACTTTATAATAATAAACATTTTCTTGTTGGCATGTTCAAAAACTAAGTTTATAAACTATTAGAATGCCAAAATACATATTTCCAAATCGTCTAGATAGCCACCTCTGGGTTTGGGTCTGGGTTTGGGTGTAGAGCTGTGTACGTGTGGGTTAGGACCGACAATAATAGTGTCTGTTTTGATTTTGGTCAGGTCTGTGTGTGAAAGGGATATTAAAGACTTCAGTATTGGTGTTTAGACATGAAAGAGAACGCGATTAGAACTAATGATTAGTCAAAGTCAGCTACTTAATGCAAATTGCTTCAATCTGCAGAGCAGCTGAATATGCGCATACATTAACTCTTTCCCCGAATGCCCTGAGCTCTCACAATTCATTCAAATACACTTTTTAATACACTATAGCAGCATCTCTGCCTTATGCAAAACAATCCTTTAAAAAACATGAGTGGATGCATAGAAGAGAAATTTCTCACCTAGAACACTGAGAGATGACAGGAAAATAGGGTGTGTGTATGTGTGTGTGTGTGTATGTGTGTGTGTTTATGTGTGTGTGTGTGTATGTATGTGTGAGAGAGAAAGAGAGAGAGAGAGAGAAAGAGAGGTAGAGAGAGAGAGAGATCAGTGAGTCATAAAAAAAGATTCTGAAATGAGATCCAGTATCAAAAAATGCCAGAGATTAACCAAAGAGAGAGAGAGAGAAGTAGCAAGAGAGAAAGAGGTAGTGTGGAGAAATAATGAGCAGGACAAAGAAAAAGAGAATGAAAGAGAAAGACATAGAGACAGAGCAAGAGAAAGAAAGAAAGAGCGAAACAGCAAAAAGAATAAAGAAGGAAAGTAAACAACCAATAAAAGAAAAATAAACAAAGAAAGAAAAAAGAAAAGGAAAGAAGGAAAAAATACAGAAAGAAAGGAAGAACAAGAAACGAAAGACGGAGACAGAAAGGAAGGAAGAAAGGAAAATAGAAAAAAAGAAAGAATAAAGACAGACAGAAAAAGAAAGAAAGAAAAGAAAAAAGGAAGATAGAGACATAAAGAAAAAGGAAAAAAAGAAAGAAAGAAAGAAAGAAAGAAAGAAAGAAGAAATTCAGACAAAAAGAAAAAATGAAAGAAAGGAAGATTACAACATAATAAATCTTGGTGTTGTTTGTGGGAGCTGGGTGGGGCAGAGGATGGAAGGGTAACCAGCCCAGTGTAGGAGAGAGTAGCCGAACCATGCACAAAGACATTTATCACAAATTATTGAATAGCCTAAATAAAGTAGAATGGTCAGTAAATTATATATATATATATATATATATATATATATATATATATATATATATATAATATTATTATATTATTATTTATATTGTATAAATTATATATAATTTATATTATATATATATATATATATATATATATATATATATATATATATATATATATAAATATATAAATATATAAATATATATATACACACACACACACAACATAAAATGATCACAGTAAAATGGCTCAAAAAAGTAGTTCTATAGAGTTGATCACATGATCATGTGAGGCTTCAGTCTGATGGCCACAGCTGTCGAACCCATCATAACACAAAAAATAATCCTTCTGTGCTTTAATTCCTGCTTTGTGTTTACAGGGGAAAAGTGGCATTTGCTGAAGTCACTTCACAGTGAGCCTGATGGCCATGAATGTATTAGTGAATAAACCATGTCAGATATTGGATGTCAGTTCACCTTGAAGGAACTGTGTGGGTGGGCGTAGGTCAAAATGGTTCGTCTGCAGGAGGGAGCAGGACAAATGATTACAAATTTATGTGGGAGCAGGTGAGAGCAGGATGAAATAAAGCGTCAGATTTCTAAAATGAAGCTTAAGAGGTTCATAACTAAACTAATTTGTTCAAATTTTAAAATTGGCTTGAATATAAAAATGCCTCATCCTGCTCTCTGAAGCACTGCCAAAAAAACAGATTCAGTTCACCTCCACTGAAAGGTTATTCTGTTTCACTGAGGTTCATGGCTTTTAACCAGCTCTCTATACTCTACTGTTGCTCTCATTATTGGTCATTGGCTTTTCAGTTCCTGCAGAAATAAGAGAACTTCAATTTCTCTTTCCTGGAAAGCCTGAAAACCAAGTGCATAACACTCAGTGACCCCATCACAAAAAAGCAAAAGTGAAAAATGCCATATGCCACAACAGGTACAGTGGCTTTTGTCAGAGAGAAGGAATTATCTGCTCAAACTACTGAGCTTTTATACAATAGAAAACCCTTACATTCATTCTTCTCAACCGGCAACATGCTGTTAAGAGTCCATTTGCTAAAACATGCAGTGGTCAAGAGGTAAAGATTCCAACAAAGACCACATAGTAGCAAAAAAATCAAAAGCATGCCTTACAAGCAAAAATACAGCAGGCACACAAAACAGTCTGAAATTGCTTCATCTTGAATCCTGAATCTCTGAGGGCTCCATTACAAATCAGGTGGAATGTGGCTTACTGCCTCGCCATATAACGGCCCTGAATCATGACAGCATAAATCCTTTCACGAGAGCCTGTTTGATGTGGGAATTGCTATCATGAGGCCTTCACAGCTCAGTGTTGGCAAAGACAAAATGAAGAAGTAGCATAAATCAGATCAACACTGCAACTCTGACAAACTGTCACACTTCCTTACACATTCAAACCTTATCTTGTGCATGTGTGTGACTATGCACACTTTATGGAAGTGTTCTGAATGCTTGGGTTTGTTTACATGACCTAGCAGACAGCCAGATTGGCTCTACTGCCAAAATTCTACCAACTCTACTCTCATGGACCCTACACCATATTTTGCAAATGGCATCGCTAAGCGTGGGAGCAGAAAAAACATGATCATGATATGAGAGCTGAGAGCTGTTGCTATTAATCATATTATAAGGAATGTCACTACCAATTATACTCACAATCGAGTAATCGTAAGGTTTTGACGACTAATCTAGTACTCATACTTGATGACGTAGTTTATAACAGCAAACATTTAACTTGCCTTTATATACATGAAACTTATAACATATAAATGAGATGCTTTTGGTGTGGGTTTCCTCTTTTTCAATGATGCACACAAACTTTCTCAGTGTCAACAGCTGTCCCTTGTGGAGAATCTTCAGACTAAACTTGGCTTTAGAATGACCTGCAGATTCCTTGTTTGTCATTCAAATTGATCAGCTGATCAGTTTTTTATTTAATTGAGTAAAACAAGAGACTGTAAAATCACACCAAATAATTACAATGGAACAGAAAAAAATCATACCAAGCCCTTCAAAAGATAAGACAGAAAGCCTAGAAAATATACATAAATAAAGCACTGCATGGCAAACAATGCATTTATTAAGCCATTGCTTACTATAAACAAATCCAGTCTGATATATTTATCATCATAACAAAAACTGAAAACTAAACAATACTGTACTATTTGTTGAAAAGGTACACTCACTGATCGCTCTATTAGGTACACTTAAGTTGTATCTACACTCATTGTCCATTTTATCAGCTCTATTTGCCATACAGATGCACTCCGTAGTTCTACAATTACAGACTGCAATCCATTTGTTTCACTGCATACTTTGTTAGCCCCCTTTTACCCTTTTCTTCAATAGTCAGGACCACCACAGAGCAGATATTATTTGGGTGGTGGATCATTCTCAGTACTGCAGTGACACTGATGTGGTGGCAGTGTGTTAGTGTGTGTTGTGCTGGTACGAGTGGATCAGACACAGCAGTGCTGCTGGATTTTTAAAACTGTCCTGTGGGGATTCTGACCACCGAAGAACTGGATAAAAGGAGACTAACAAAGTATGCAGAGAGAAACAAATGCAGTACTGTAATTGTAGAACTACAAAGTGCACCTGTGTATTAAGAGGACCTGAAATCTCTCTCTCTCTCTCCCTACTCAAAAATCAGAAGGGGAGTGGGGTGGGAGTGCAAGGGAGGCACAAATGGGCTCATCTCAGCCTGAGAAGATGTCAAGCTCACCTGGTCTGAGAGGGGTTAGAAGACAAATTATTACAATAAATATTTTCCTTTTAATACATTTGCAATATGTGTGTGTGTGTGTGTGTGTGTGTAAAACACTAGGTGACTATACTAAGTGCAAATAAACACATATATAGTAAAACATTACAGGTTTTCATACCTTAAGATACAGAAAAATACAGTTACATATGTTTAATTCCTGACTGCTTACTGAATTCTCACAAACTCATTAGCTACACACCTGTAATTTAAGGAAGGATCAGTTAGGTCAACTAGGTACTGGATGGTAAATACTGGCTTCCTCAAGGAGAGGTTTGGAAACAAGCTGGCTAAACTCAAACTGAAATTCCAACAAACTCAGTGACGGAGTGAAAACCTGCATAGTTGGCAACATGTGCAACAGAATGAGGTTTATCAGCCACTGTTAAAAATGCCCACATTAATGTCTATGTTAATTAAGCACTCAAATGTCATTATGCACAATGCAGCTCTTAGTGGATAATGCAGTCACCCTCACACAAGCAGTAGATAATGGGCTACTTAAACCAGCAAGAGTGCAGTAGAAAATGAGCTGGTCAACTGCACTTTCAGCATAACTCAGGATAAATGATATGTGCTTTAAAGTACCCATTTCATTAAAGAACTTAGCCATTCTTTGAACAAGTTGTACATGGATTATGTGCACAAAAGACATCTAACCTTTAAAGGAATAGAGTCATTATGCTCACTTTGCTATACAGTTGAATTACTTTACATAATTACTTATTTAATATTGGGCTGAACTGAGGCTATTTGAGCTGGGCTTTCAGTTTTGGATTTAAATGTCAAAATGCCTTCAAAAATGAAAAGAATAACAGTACAGCCTCATTTACCAGCCGTTCTTAAGAAGACATTTATTCTTAAAACCCACTTATGCAGTTTTCATAAAGATTCTGATTGTTCACCAGTGTCTTCTTATTGGTATTTGTTCTTAGGTAAGATCGGAATCTACACAAACCCAAGAGCACAAAGTTGTGAACAGTTCTGTCATGAATCTGACGTACACTTTTCTTAGGACTTTTCTTAGGCACGAATTTAAGAAAAAACGTAGGAAGATATTGGTGACTGAGACCCAATATGTGCACTAGGGCTGTGAAAATAATATTCTATTTTCAAATCTGATGAAAGAAATGCACATTTGAACGTAGATAATGTCTATCCGGTTGCTATAGCTCCTTGAATGTTTCAAGCCAATTAGTAATGTTATTGCAAGCAACAATTACTAAACAAAGGGAAGAATATGGCACTGCTGACCACAAATAAACAAAACAACAAAAACTATTCTCAATTAGAGTTTTAACTTGGGGATATCTGCAACCATCCGACAGCCTGTTAGCAACCCAGTCATTCTGAACAAAGCAATATGTTTAGTCTATAAACTGAAAAACAATAATGCACCAAAATATGTTCTTGTGTAAGGAAACGAAATGATCTGCTTCAGATAACAGATGTTTTTTGACAAACCAGCTTTCTGAATGTGGATGCTGTGTATCTCAGTAAGTTAATAATCACATAATATGTATGAGCTGAAGAAAGCCTCTAGTTTAGCAGTTGAGGCTAAGTTGCTACACAGCTGCAAATACTCGCTCCACTTACACACCTTTCTTACACTACTACTGGTGTGCTCACACTTTTAGCACAGTCACTCTCTTTAGTTTAATGACAGCAGAATGACAGCAGCCAGGAGAATTTTATGACTAAGTCATTCTCAAGGATACATCAGAATAGGCCTAGCATTTACTGTAGTAATGTTTCCTACTCATTTTCTTTGCATAACAACAAAAAATGTTTAAAATGGTGAAAAAATATGTTTACAATGAAAATATTTTAAAATATTTGACAGACAAGGAAAAATGTTCATTTGATTTGTGCATGTTGAATGATGATTGTTTGTTCAGGGGCACAAGAAAAAAAATTAGTTTCACTTTATTTTATGGAAACCATATAGGGACTTTATTAAAGCCTTGTTCTTTCATTGGTAAAGCCCATATTAGACACTTTCAAATGTTTTTTTCACTATGCATTAAGCTTAATTCATAATAACTTGTATAAGTACATGATTCGAGAAAAACACTAGCAATTGCATCAAAATAAAAATTCACATCTTATTACTGTGTAACAGGCAGCATTTGGTTGTAAGCAGTCTATTACTTTAGAGTAAATAAGACTTTAATAAGTCCCTAATTTGTATTGTACAGTGCAATTTTAGTCATTATTCATTAGGTGCTAAAATGTGAAACAAGGCACTTCACATTACAAATTTAAAACTTACTTATTGTACTTTGGTTGCTATACAAGAACTCAATGGCTAAAACTGTACTTTAGAATATGGAGCACATCTTGCATCTTTTCGTGACTTTCAACAAGGTATAAATAAAGTGTTAATTTTACATACTGACAGCTAATATTTTCATTTTCAACAGAACTGCAATTATGTCTTAATACAGGTTAAAATGTATGAAGCTTAATGCATATAGAATTGTCTACTTTGGGCTTTACACAGCAAAGAACCTTAATAAACAATACATATTTTAATAACGCCCCAACAGGTCTTCGTTAAAACTTTAAAATAAAGTGATACTGATAATTTATACATGACATCATCCTTCCCAGTATGACTATGAATATTTTAGCCATTGCATGAACTTTTTTTTTTCACTTCACTGCTGGACTGAGAATAGTCCACCACCCAAAGATATCTACCAAACAGCACACTGTGGGCAGCATCCTGTGACTACAGATGAGCTGTCTCTGACTTTATATCTACAAGGTGGATCAACAAGGCTGTGTGTCTAATTGAGTGGACAGTGAGTGGACACTGTGAATGATCCCCCATCCAAATAATACTTGCTCTGTGGTGGTCCTGTGGGGGCCCTGACCATTGAAGAATAGAATGAAAGTGGGCTAACAAAATATACAGAGAAACAGATGGACTACAGTCTGTAATTGTAGAACTATAAAGTGCACCTGCATGGTAAATGGAGCTGATAAAAACCGACAATGAGTGTAGAAACACGGTGGTTTTAATGTTACAGCTGATTGGTGTATCTAGGACTTTGACACGGCCTCAAGTGATGTTTTTTCCCATTCATTGTAAATCAAAATGTGACTCACAAATGTAAGTCATTTCCAGCTATTGTAATTTTAAACCACTGACTTCAGCAAACCAGCATGATTTCACCAATGTAGAGTCATTTTGCCAGTATAATTTGATTCACTAGAACAGTTGGAAAGTGGACAGAAATGGACAGAACAAAGAGAGCCAAAAGAAAGACTAGGGATAATCAATAATGTGTTCTTCAGACAAAAGCACTGAGACTGAAAACAAGGGACAAAACACTTAGAAAAAGACAGAGGGCCAAGGCCAATGACAGATTACTGCTCTTGCGTACTTAATGGAGAGGGCACTGGCCCAGAAAGAGATCAGCAAGAAGAGAGGCTAGTTTATAAGCAATGAACGCCTGGAGCTCAGGCTCAATATTAATTTATATCGTCTTCCATTTTCAAAAACTAATTTCAAGCCCTGAAGACTCTGGAGCACATGAACCTGAAAATGTCAGGCTTTGGTGTGACTTTATGTCATTTTATAATCAATGTACAGTACTAGTGCACAAGTAAGAGACCGTTTATTTCATTTTCAGTTAAAATGGCCTTAAAGTACAAGCCATTTTTAAGGAGACATTTCTGAGGAGATAAGATCTTAAGAAAACCTACTTGCAAGGTAGAGGAAAGTCAAATAAGTGAAAAACAGAAGTTTCCAAAAGTGAAGTAAACAAATGGTTTCAGATATAGAAAAAAAGGGTCTTCTAACAACTGTGAAAGAGCTGGTATACCACCAACACTGCCACAATCAGATAAACAGAGCTTAAAGCTTTCATCTTTAAGATAGAGGAGAAAATCAGATCTGAAAGTGTTTCTGTCCATCCTCCACTGTGAGAAGACAAGTCAACACGATGAGTGTGAAAGGATGTGTAGCTGTCAAAGGGCTGTCACTGAGAAACGGAAGTGTTCTCAGAACAGTGGACTGGCTGCTCCAAAGTCCAGACCTCAACTTCTTTCAGAAGCAGAAAATGCAATCAACTTGTAAGACTGAACTTCAGAGAAGTTGCAAAAATATTCCTGCATATATCTTTGAAAAACTGAAAATAAGACTCTCATAAATAATGGAAGCTGTAATAAAGGAGCAACACTGAAATGAATAAGTCTTGATGAGTCTAAATGAAAAAGTGAATAAGGGTGGTCTCTGACTTTTGCACTGTATGTGTGCAGAGAAATGTGTGCACTGATCTGAACATGGTGATTCATCCACACGGATATTAGAACGTTAGAACCGATCATCATTGATTACAATATAAACTGTTGAAGTATGTGCTCATTTTTGGGCCAAAAATGTTGGGGGTATTTTCAGATTTTTGATGCTGTTTGGTGTTTTGCTTTTATAGTCTATAGTTTATTACTGTGTAAATAATTCCTCCAATCACATTTTCTGTGATCTGTATAATTTTAAATAGAATCTGAACTCTGTATCAAAATAATCGAATCATTTTGTGGTGAACTTTGATATTTCATGAAGCGTTAAATAACTCCCGAAATAATTGTATTAAAATCCAATCTAATTTCATTGTTGCGAGGTCATAGATTTACACCTGAGAGGCTGTGTATCTATTTGAGCATGAACAGGAATGGTTTTGAATGTAAACAGTATCTCCTCTTGCTGCCTCAGTTTGAATGTAAACAGGTCCAAAGATCATAACGGTTCTGCAGTCCCAGCGCATTTAACAAACACCTAAACCCCCCTATTACTGACCACAACACCACACCCCACCCATTGATTGGGGAACCAGTCATTCAGGTCTTTAAAGCTTTCCTTTGGCACTAAACAATTGCGTTCTGCCTCAGGAAGAACTCTGGTAACCCCAGCTACTCACCAGCTTTCCCCTCCTCTCGGTCCGACTTCATTTCACACTCTGTCCCCAACACCTGTCTGCTTCCAGCAGCAGTTACTGATACTTCATATTTAGCAACAACAAAGAAAAAACAACACCAGCTCCAAAGTTTTCCATCAGCCAAGCACTAAACTCTTACTCAGTCGCTGTCTTTCTGTAGGTCTCTCACTCTGTCAGTCTCTCTACGATGAGAGTAACAGCAGGTTTGCTAGTATTTCATTTCCCCTCTCCCTGCTTAAGCAAACTGGGTGGAGACAGCTTGGACATAATGCCACGACCTCAACTAACCTACCCCCGCCCCCACACATAACCACACACATACACACACACAGGTGAATAGAGGGGAGGAGCTAGGGTCAAGGTGCAGTATTTCCAGCTGGTAAATGCATACTCTCTCCTTTTCTTTCTCTCTTTACCTCTCTATTTAACACTCACTCACTCTAAAACCTGATATTCTACTTAACGCCTCTTTACTTCAGTTCCCACACACATTCTCACAAACCTAAATACAATTTACAAAACAAATCTTAATACAGTTCTTGGTAGCACTGTATTTTGCAGTATGATAAGTAAATATGTAGGACTGACAAAGAGTCTGGTATATACTTTGCATGTTGGATAATACAGTAAGTAATAACTGTGAAAAGTACTGGGTATATAAACTACAACTTGCTGTTACAATTTAAAAAAAAGCACAAGATATCAATATGATAAGTGTAATTGTAGGCATACTTTGTTTACATAATTTTACATATGAATTACTGTATGCAAGTTACAGCCTCCTGATGTTGGTCCCCCGCCACCCCCAACTTGTCAGATTAAATTTGTAACCCTCAGGAGTACACCCAGAATCTAAGACCATTCTCCATATCAAACATATTTTGCATACTGTTCTGTGTCCTCTGTTTACAGTGTGAAAATATATGAAGACTGACTGGCAACCTTATGATTGGCCTGAAGCTATGGACTGCTGTGATTGTAGGTGTGTATGTACTATGGGGCCCAGCAATAACCCACTTACTGTATTTTCTGAATATTGTCCAGGGTGAAGAATTTGAATCACAATACATAAAACCAACACAGACCAATGTGGAAATGAACCACTCTCGCCCACTCTCTCCCCTCCCCAATCTGTCAGAGACCAATGCGTGGTGTGCCAAGTTGGCCGCTGCTATAGGATTCCATCTCTCTGACTGACATTATAATTAAACCGGAAAACATTCACAAATTAATAGATTCTCTCTCTCACTCACTCTCTCTCTCTCTCACACACACACACACACACACACACACACACACGCACAAACACACACACGCACACAGAGAGAGAGAGAGAGCAAAAAATGAAAGCTCCACTGAAAAATAACTTTAAAGAAAAAAAAAAAAATTCTTGTATTTTATTTTGTCACCTGAGATCTTCTTATAACATTTGCTTAGGTTTATATGACAAAACAACCATTCACTTTTTACAGACCATTTTCCAAAATAACTTTATCACTTTCAATGTAACAGACTGTTACATTGTTACTGCACTTTTCAGAGGGTGGTAAAAGTGGGATAAGTACAGTTAGTAACTGTAGAACTGTAAAATGCACCTACAGTGTCCTCCACAAGCACTGGCGTCCCTGATGAACATGAACCAAAGAGGCTGTAAAAACATTCTTTACTGATTGTACTTTTGATCTTTCATTCAACATATTAACAAAAATCTAACCTTTCTGAATAACAATGAATATATGAAATAAATATTTTTTATAATTTATATTTTTATAATAATGTCCTCCAATAAAGCTTAACCAGACTAGAGAACACATGGACACAGAACCTCTCCAGGTCCTTCAGATTCTGGGGTCCACAATGTTGACTCTCCTCCTCAGCTCATCTCACTTGTATTCAATAGGGTTTAGGTCAGGGGGCTGGGATGGCCATGGCAAAACCTTAATTCTGTGGTCAGTGATTTATTTTTGTGTTAATTTTGCTTTGGATCATTGTCCTGCTGGAAGATCCAAACTATGGCCCAGTTTGAGCTTCCTGGCTAAGGCAGTCAGGTTTTGATTTTTTAATTTAGCTCGTACTTGATGGAGTCTGTGATATGTGTTTGAATAAACTATCCAGGGGATCCACCACCATACTTTACAGGGGCATTAGGTACTTTTCTGCATGGCTGTCTTTGTGTCCAGGCCAAAAACTTGCCACTGGTGTTCATTGCCAAAAATCTATTTTCATCTCATTTGACCATAGAACATGATCCCACTGAAAGTTACAGTAATGGCTGGCAAACTGCAGGCACTTGAACGTGTTTGTCCTTGACAGCAGAGGCTTTCTTTTGGCAACTCCCCAAACAACTCGTGATTAAATAGGTGTTTTGGGAGACGTTCTGACCCCAAGGCCTAACTCATGTCTGCAATTCCCCACTTTTGATCCTTGGAGATTCTTTGTCCACTTGAACCATCCTATTCTCTGTGCATGGGGTCAGGATAGACATACATTCTTTTCCTAGCAGACTTTTAACATGTTTACATCACTGCTGTTTTCTATGGTCTTTCTCATAACGATGAATGAAGGGAATTTGGCCTGTGTTTCATCTTATATATACTCCCCAGTGAAACAAGAACTCATGGCTGACCATTTAAGTGTATCCAACCCTGGTGAACTTAAAAACATAAAATATGAACCGCAGTATACTTAATTTAGTTAGTTAGACTTATTTTCTACTTTCAGTCATTATACTTTAAATAAAGGCTGTGTTTTTGCTAATATTTTGAAATAAAGATCAAGAAGAAATAGTAATTAGGAATATTTTTTACAATTTACTTTGCTCATATTTGCCAATAAGTGCCCTCTATATAGTAAGTAGAGCTGATAAAATAGACATTAGGGTAGACACAAGGTAGGTTTACTAATACTAATAAAGTGCTCAGTGGGGGTATCATATATAGCTGTTGATACTTCTGTTTTTTCTGTTAAATATGTTTTAAATGTTTTTTTGCATTACTTTTTTCCTGATTAAATTTATTTAATATCCATCCTCATTGGAAATGAAATAAATGAAAGGATGCTCTCTGACAGCGTCACACTGCTTGAGTGTTGTCTATGGAAAATAAATAAAGGAGTAATTTCATACCATCCTTCAAGTCATTTGGTTTTATCAGTTGCAATTACTCCAACATGCATGCAAATAAGCCAGAACTTGGCTGACTGAGCCACATAAATGTGTTTTGCAGAGGATTAATTTAACAAACAGCAGATGATAGAACATCTAAATATGAATACAATTTTTCCTAGCTGAGGTTCCAGCTATGACTGCCCAGCTTTCATTCTGAAACAGTAGACCTGCCAGTTTTCTTCAAAATCAGCCAAATTTAGTGACATTGAGACCTACAAATTATAGGCTGCCCTTGTTTGTTTGAATATACATATATGTGTGTGTGTGTGTGTGTGTGTGTGTGTGTGTGTGTGTGTGTGTGTGTGTGTGTGGCTTTTTCTTCTTAGATATTTATGTATAAGGAGGCTAAACACCTAAGATTTTCACTCACTTTCCACCTGTGCAAATGTGATGTGACAATAAACGTGATTTGATTTGATTTGTGATTTGAGCTATTCAGTCAAATTGTACTCTACATTCTAATTAATATATTCATTTTGCCTTCTGTTTGATATCTAAATATTTTAAATGAACAGATTTTCTTTATGTATTTTAGAAACCACAGTCCTATATGTACTCATACACATTCAGTATGCATTCCTGCAGTCATATTATTGTGCTGGATGTATCTGCACTAAACTCATTAAAGAAAAACCAAGGACACCCTATAAGACATGTTTTTATTATTTTTAATTTGTTGTCCATACCATTGCTTAATGATAACCCTTTTTATTTATGGCTTTCAATGCAACATAACTGAAGTACTACAAGGTAATAATAAACAATTCCTCAATCCAGATCATTCAAGCAAGCAATCCAGAGCACTAGAATAACTGTTTGGACTGTCCTGGGCATTAGGACTGACACTGTCACCTCAAATTAGAGCTCTAAAATAGGTAATCAGGAATTAAGCCTCACAAGCCTTACTTCTCTCGAGACAACCTGGCCAGGAACTGCTGTGTACAAGCAGATATTTTCAAATCAGTGCTACAGCAATAACAGCCTGCGAGAGGTCAGAGCTCAAGGTTTCTTGACCTGTAACACCAAATAAAGTGACTTATGACTACGTCAGCGACTACAGTACTGTGCAAAAGTCAGACACTATCCTTCATTTATTTAATTTCCAGACAAAACAGCCATTAGGTACAAGGTCTTCATTTTTCATTTAAGCAAAACACTTACACAGAAGCTTCAACAACTACAAATAATTTCTGTTTCAGCTTCCATTCTTTTCAGGAGTTCAGTCTTAGAAGTTGGTTGCACTTTCTGTTTCTTTCGAACCAAGTAATCACAAACACATTCAATGATGCTGAGGTCTGGACTCTGGGGAGGCTGGTCTATTGTTCTACCAGCAGCTTCTTTAGAGCTACACATAATTTAGAGTAAAAAAAGAGTAGAGCTTTTTTCCCTCTCTCTCAAAGATGAAAGCTTTAAGTACCATTTATCTAATGGTCACAGATTTTTTGTTCTACCAGGCCCCATTTACCTTTCCTCTTATTTTCCTTTGACTTTCCCCTTATCTATGCAAGTGGTTTTATCTCATTTGTAATCATATTTCTACATAAATATCTCCTGAAATTTAAGTAACTTGTGCTTAATGGCTGTTTTGACCTAAATAAATGAAGTGGTCTCTGACTTTTGCACAGTACTGTAAATCTTCCTCTTGGTTCCAAAAACTAGCATTTAGATTGATAAACAGAAGTGTATTTCTCGTCAAACTAATAGCTGATGGTGCGCAGAAGGCCATGGTTTCATAAAATGAATGGTTATTTCAACCATATTAATTCTAAAATTTGTCAAATGTTACTGAATGTTCAAGTCAGAACTGCGCACTCATGCTGCCTATCAATATGTATTTTTGATGCATGCACTATGAGAGCAGTCTTGCAAAGGTATGAATTCACTATGCATTTAGAATATTTGAGTTCTTTCTTAGTCAGACAGTGGCAGAATGGATTCAGCTAAAATGCTCAAAGCAGCTTGCAATGATGAATTTCCATTTATATGAATGAATCATTCATTTGTCTCTTTGCACTAATGAAGTTTAATTTAATTGGTGTTCCTCTTTAAGAAAAGATGAGAAGCAATTTGATGAAGGGAAGTGAGCTGCAAACAGAACTATGAAGAAAACCACTCTGTGTCATTTATGAAAACAAACCACAGAGAAATTATGGTCATAAATTGTTCTTTTCTAAATCGCGCTGCGAATGAGAGATGCAGGAATTAGCATGGACTAAGCACTGCTAAGAAAGAGTGCCTTTTTTAAATACCTCATGAAACAGGCAGTCAGGCTGCATCGGTGGATGCATAGACTACAGACACTGACCCCTAAACCTGATCCACTCATTAACACAAATGACAAATATTTGCATCAGAAAAATAAAAGCACTTTGGATCACATCCCTCCTAAGGGTGGACAACATAGAATGTCTTTTAAATTTCAAGCCAAATGATATTGAGATTTTTAGTCTTTCTGAGCTTTGCAAACAAGTTGAACAAAATGAACCAGCAAAACAGCACAGCCACATTTCAAAAAGCTATGATATCAACTCTAGGCAAGCCTAATTTTGCTAGACTGCCTTTGGCTACATGTCATGTTTACAGGTACCCAGAATCATATGTAGAGTCAAGCAAGAATACGTTTTCTCATGAGAGTGTAAAATATGGGGAGAAAGCTCACATTTTTCATACTCTAGCTATCAGCGTACAGGCTAATAATGCAGACGTTATAGTAGTGGTGGGCAATATGGCAAAAATATAACACCGTGGTATTACACCAAGAAGCTCACAACACACGATATATCATCTATTTCTTCTGACATCTGGTACGTTGGAACAGACAAAAAACAATGTGTGTGATGACACATTTGAAAATACAAAAACACTGACTACAGCTTCCAAGATGGCTAACGTTAACTTGGCAAACTCCTTAATTGATAATTCTGAAAATAACAATCAAAACATCAAATGCTATTCCAGGTTGCATGCACTTGTTGGTCATATACTAGTAGCTGTATCACCAACAATAGCGAAGTAAAGCAGCTGATACAGCAATACTCTTAGTACTTCGATTACTCTACATGGTGTTCTTTCACTCATTTTAAAATTTCGGCTTTTGTCCACCCTGGACAGGTCACCAGTCCATCGCAGGGCAGACAGACAGACACAGACAGTCACTCACAGTCTGCCTTGTATTGGTATCGTTTGTAGAGTATGAGACATATGGTGGACGGTGCAACTTGCTGCTTTTATACACTGGTTGCTGTTATTTATGAGCTTTCTATAATTAGTCTGAATCTGTCTTTTTAATGATGCATACAGTGATGTTTTAGTACTGATGATACCCACAAAAGCACCTCATTTACAATAATGCAGATAACACAGTCATATCGCCCATCTCTCCTTTCCACCATTTAAAAACACCACTGTGGCTGAGAAATGAATTCTAATCAAGATTAAAAGATTAAAGATATTATCAAAGCCCCAGAGCTGTAGTTAATGTTCTATTTCTCTTTCTCCCTCTCTCTCTCATAATGTTCCTCATTGCTGCACAAAGAGCAAAACGCCAGAGCACTTTAACCAAAGAAAGTCATTACAGCCTCTAACAGAGAGAGGAAAAGAGCCTTGAGGCAACATGGCAGTGAAGACTTCTCCTATAGCACACTGTTCTTCACAGGCTACAGAAAGGAGTTGTACAGCAGTCCAGCACCACGGAGAGCACACTATTAAGACAGCAAACAGATGTGCAATGATACTATGCATATCAGATTACATCCACTTCCTCACAAATAATTAGTACCACTGAACTGCTATTACTGTCTTACCCAGAAGGATAAGTGGTTTAGAAAATGTGGGTGTATGTGTGTGTTTGTGAATTGCTATTAATAATTGCCTTAGTGAACTGCATCATAAATAAAAATGAGCATATCATCACTGTCCGAGAAAAAAAAAAAAAACGTATTTCCCAAATGGTAACTTGACAGTAGAAGTCTGTTCTTAACAGAGAATTTATATCAATCCTTTCATTATGAAAAAAATCACTTTTGGACTGTGGACTTGGATTTGTGGACTCTGAGGTTTTCTGCACCAGTCTCAGGCAAAAATCAAATGCCTTCAATGTGGAACTGGTACATGAGCCAAAATGTGCAATTTAAGAGACTAACTTGCATGTTCTGAATTTCTTTTGCTTTCAATGACCCTTTACATCAGTTATGTCTGTTTTGTTAAAACAACAATCTAAATATTCTATTTTATTACTGATACAATAATTATGCCTATAAAACTTTAACAAATGTTTCAGTAGCGGCTGTTTTGATAGGTTGTTTTGGACAGTTTTAGCTAATTTTGATCAGAAACGTTCATAAGTTCATGACTAACAAACACACATTTAAACAGTTACACTCACAAAAATATTTTTAATTGAAACAAAAAAGTTTGCTTATTTGTGAAAAAATATGTGTTTTGATGACAATTCTTACTGTTCCACATTGATTTTCAGACTTTAAGACATATTTACTTCGAAAGATTGAGATCTAACTGCTCACCAAATGGTTATGAGGGACAGTGATGTAGTCTCAAATGCTGCTCTAAAATGCAGATCCAGGGACTGGGAAGGCCACTGCAAAACACTGACCTCATCATGTTCATAAAACCTGTTTGAGATTACTTTTGCTTTGTGCATGGTGTTTTATCATGCTGTAAGTAGAAATGGGTACAAAATGGGTGAATTGTGGCCATGAAGGGATGCACTTAAATAGGGATACTCAAATAGGCTGTGGCATTCAAGTGATGACTGATTAACAGGCCCAAAGTGTGCCAAGAATACCATGTCCACCAGTCTGCTCTGCTGACACAAGGCAGGTTCGGTTTATGGATTCATCCTGTTGGTACCAAATTCTGACCCTGACTTTTTCGGTTGTAGCCCATCCTCTAGGTTTGAAACATTTTGCATTATAAAATGCTCTTCTGCTCACCACAACTGTACAGACTGGTTATCTGAGTTACGATAGCCTCTCTGTCAATTCCAACCATTCTCCATCGGCCTCCTTCTTCAACAAGGCATTTCCTCACAGGACTGCTGCCAAAACATTGGCTCAGTAGAGAATTGCATGAATAAGCAGGTGTATAGGTGGTCCTAATGAAGTGCTCGGTGAGAGTGTATTCCCCTTGATTTCCTCGAGTTTGAGGAACTAATGGTGGCTGCCTTGTAAAACCAAGCAGAAATCAAAAGCGTGGTAATGGGAAACCTTCTTTACCAATAGCAGCAAAATAATGACTAAGTGGAGGCACAAGTCTCAAACATGTGCTAAAAGTATGTTTATCAGCAGAATTACAGGTCATCTCTCAGGGTCAGATTGGACGTGTGAGAAGACACAGTGTAATATATGCTGTGATGAGCAGATGTGTTGTTGTTTCACAAATTGATTTTCTTAGCAGGAGCAGCATAGCAACTCTGTTTTAGCTGAATGTTTTGGTGGCAAAGAACTTCATTTATTGACATCATTGTCTCTTTAGCACTCTGCTTTCATTTTCTCTTTTGTCTTGAGCTTGTTGACAGTGTCACTGGTCCTTTGTGCCTTTTAAACCCTGTGCCTCACAAGCATGTACAATTAGAAGGCAGTCCTGTGTACAGTTTGCAGCCCTGTGTGCAGACCTAGCATATTGAATGTTAATTTCAGGCGTATTATGAGCAAATATTGCTGTTTGAACGTAAAAAAGGCCTCTAAAATTTTGCATAATTGAACTTCTAATAGTAAGGTAACTCCTTAAAAAGAGCTTCTCTTAGGTCACAGAATGTGTAATAAACCTTTGGGGCCCTGGCTATTTATGGTGATTAGCTGTGGGTGTTAAATTATGTTAATATCTGTACATGCATTAAAAGACCAGCAAACCTCCCTATATTTTGCCTCCCTACATCACATGCAGCCTTCCGCATTACTAATCACTGTATGTGTGCATATTTGTGCATGTGTCTGTGTATGATTCAGTGCTATTACCTTTATCCAGTGATGTGTCATGGGTGCTGTGGTCAGTTAAGTTGCTGACCTCTGTGCCTTTCTGCCTGAGGGAGTCTGGGAAAGAGAGAGAGAGAGAGAGAGAGAGAGAGAGGTACAGACAAACACATTATCAAAGCAACATCATGACACTTGTTCTCAAAAACAGTGATTACTGCAGGATGAGGCAGGGACAGCTGTGAGGAAAAACAGTTAACTCTTTTCACTCATCAGCTTCTACTTCCATAAGCCTTGAAGAGGCGGCCAAAAAGTCTTCCGTACAAATACATATTCACATTAAGACTACATGATATGGACAAAATACTAGTACTGTGAAATACACTGCTACAAATTGTTATTGCAATGCACCTGGCAATACATGAAAAACACACTGGTAAATCAAAAATCAGAAGAGTGGGGTGGGGTGGGGGTGGGAGTGCAAGGGAGGCACAAATGGGCTCATCTCAGCCTGAGAAGTTATCAAGCTCACCTGGTTGGAGAGGTGTTAGAAGACAAATTATTATAATAAATATTTTCCTTTTAATACATTTGCAACTCTCTCTCTCTCTCTCTCTCTATATATATATATATATATATATATATATATATATCGTTTAACAGCTGGAACAGGCTCCAGCTCCCCCCACGACCCAGAAGGGGAGGCAGTGTTTGTGTGTGTGTGTGTATCATGTATGTGACATATGTGTTGGCTGGTTTTTAAGTGAAGCCTATTTTCTCCTTGATGTGCACAAAGTCTTGTTATTAGGACAACAATTTGGTCAAAATATCAAATTTTTTTTCTGACCAAGTTATGATTGTAATTTAAAATGTGATCGTTTTCTGTACATTGAGGTCCTCAGGCCAGCATATCCACTTTTTCTGGCTTGAGGCCTGAACACAAATTGTAGTGCACCGCAGAGCCAGTTAGTTGTGGCTGTCATGTAGACAGCATGTGGGTGTTTGGTTGCTTCAGACTGGTTTAAAGCCAGGAGTATATTTCAGACAAAAACAACATTTCGAAGCAGAGTGATGTCTTTTTGGCCAAAATGACACAGGGTTTTGAGTCTGTAGGGCATGGTGTGCTTACTATATAGAAATCTTAATCATGGCTTGTTTGTTCAGAGACCTCCCCCTGACTGTGGCTGGTCCTAATTACTGCATTGTTTACTCTGAGACTTCCCTCACCGTGACTGATTCACTTAACAAAAGAGGTTTTTAGTGGTGCTATAACTACACTGAGTTCTTTTAAAGTATATTTTAAGTACTCTTGTTCAGCTTAATTCATTGAGAGATGATTTACAAACCTTTCTAGGTTAAATTTCCCCACTTAAAATTTAAGACAACATTGTCAATAGGCTGTAATAAAAATTGCAAAAAAACTGCAGCAATGAAATTTTCAAATGAAATTTGCATGCCTTTAAGTTGCAATTCTTCTTCTTTCGGCTGCTCCCTTTAGGGGTCTCCACAACGGATCATCTGCCTCCAGCTCCAAGCATGCCTTTAACTTGCGATTCTGATTTTAAAATGATTATTTTTTCAGCCCTACTTGTTAATGTGCTTCAGTTCCATAATAGGTAGGTAAGTAGCATGACAGCAATAGTCTGATGCCATTATATGGGAGACTGCCTTGACATCAGCAAACTCCTTAAAACCCTTAAGTTGCATTTTCTTTATGAACGTTATTCACTTTTGTTGGATTAAATGAATGTTTTGAATCATCAGATCCCCCACGGAAACTCTCATCTGGAACTGTGACCAATCTGGTGTGACTAGTTAGAAGCCCAACTGCAAACTGCAACTTAATCAATTAAGATATCAGTATTGCAGAAGCTGATGTCTTGATTAATAAATAACAGATTCTTCACACACACTCAGACATTACATACACACAATGCACGCATAGAGCCTTTGCATCTTCAGTGATGACCAAACAACACCAAAGAAGCTGACGCTTCTCATAAGACTGGGTCTGTGTGAAGACATTTGGAGGGAAGTGCTGTATCATTTCCATGTTACATGTCTTTAACCACATAAACCACACTGACCACCCTCACATATTACAGAGTCATCAAAAGACACCGAATTAAGGTGCTGTTTAAGCATTTTGTTAGTGACCATATTACACAATCAAACCAACCAGCACTTTACCCCTTAGCAGTTCTGGCTCTACTGTGCTTTAAAAATATGATTATGTGTTCACATTAACTCCATAGTAAGCTTTACAGTGAAATTTGTTTACATTTGATATACATTACATCTGGTGTGAAGACCTTCAAGCCTGCACCTCTGACATTTTTGTTGGTTTAGATGCCAAGAAATGACAAAAAGAGATGTTTTGTCGCTGCAAAACCAAATGCACAATGAAAACTTTTCATCAAAGTCAAATCATAAGAAAACAAAATCTGCACGTGCAACAGAATTTCTTCACATGCTTCAATGAGCTAGAAGTAAGAAATAATTAACATTAAATTACACCATGCTTTTGTTATTGTCACTGATAACGGTGACTTCCAATGGTTAAGTGTAGCTGGAAGTCAATGACACAGTCACAGAGGCTTAAGATTCTATAGTTAGTAGGGTTTGTGGCTCAAATCCTGATTGGGTTGTTCGACTATTGCTGCCCTGTTCCTGACTTCTGTCTTTGTGGCCTTCAGCAAAGCACCTAACCCCAAACTGCATCAGGGTGGAACTGTAGCTGTCTGTAGCCTAGTTGATATACTAGGACTGTCATCATCAATTATATGAATACATATAAGCAACCTAGTGAGCTAAGCAAGTAATCAGAGCTTTAAAAAGGCTAACGAATAAAAATAGACTTAATTGAACTATACATAGCATACATAGCATGTCAAAGATGTCCTTTATTGCAGTGGGTCTCAAACCAGCTCCAAGGGTCTCCTAGAAGTTCCACATTTTGCACCAACCTAACTCAAAATGCATAAGATTTGGATTACCTATGAAATCTTTAAAAAAGGTTTCGTGAAGAAATTAAATATTATTTTTGGGCCCATATTCTACTTTTTCCTTGCCTTTATTTTTGCCTTGAGGCCCACTTCTATCTTTTGTGTGGTTAAGGTACGAAAAACGGGTTAATTCATATTTCCATGGTGATTTTCCAGGTTTTCTAGGTTGGTGTAATTATTGTTTAAGACTGATTTATGTAAATGACTTCTGCACTGATTGGCTGTCCTGCATCATCCCTCATTCAAAAAGCAGTTCAGCTTATAACACTCCTTATAACTTCAGTGTTAATGGGCAGAGCTAAGGTGCTGTAGACTGAACAGGCAGATTTATATAAATGGTTTGGATTTTCACGGCATCACATAAACCGACAACAACAAAACATCCCTAACTAACAACAAATACAAAAACAGAAAACTTAACAACCCCTGTGGTTGTATAAAACTGCAGCACGCAGTGAGTGCACGGGCCACTGCATGACATGATTACCACCATCTGAGTGAAAGTACTGGAACATGCTGTAGGGCTGTGAGTGCAAAATGAATGAAAAGGACAAAAAAGGGGAGAAAAAGAGAATGATAGACAAAAAGACAATGTGTGAAGATACAACTGAGTGTGTGAAAATGTGTGTCTGTGTGTGAGTGAGTGTGTATGCGTAGTAATGAGAAGCAGCTGAATTCCTCTCGCTGTGTATTTTAGGTCTGATGTAACTGTAGACAAGTATGTGAAGCGCCACTGACACTATCTCTCTATTACACTCTCTATCTACATATGAACATGCACCTCGAAATTCATCAGCACAGCATCAAACATACAGCTATATATAAAACCTACCTGAAGCTCCTACAATATCCAGCACAACCTGAGAGAACAGTACGCATGAGGGTCAGTCTGTTCTGCACACACGCATCCAGGCACTGCTGTACGGCTCAATGCTCACATATCAACGGATTAAGTACTGACGTTCTGATACGGACATGCGTACATGCTTTAAGAAACACCCATGCAGCAGACACACACACAATCTGTTACCAAGTACAGGTGTCTATAAAAAGCTGTGCTAATTTCAATTGCATCCTGAAAGAGACACCAACCCTGCTGCACTCTCTCTCCTCAACTACTGTAGTGTCTGACCAACATACCCTCTAAAAAGGGTTCTTTGGGCAATCCATAGACGTAAGGATGAATGATTTATGAATGATGATGAGCTAATTTCGTCAGAAAAACACAAATTTTTGAATAAGCACAAATCATTTTAATGCTATAACTAGTGATTTTATGTATGTATTTTTCATTCACATTCATAGTGAATGAAAGTGCTGTCTAACACATCAGTCCAAAAAGTCTTAAAAGTTTAGGGTTAGGAGTAGGGATAGATTTAACAAACTCTTTCACATTGAACTTGTAGTTCAGTTGCATTTAACAGATATTTAGTTGAATTTTACTTAAAGTGTTACCGAAAATACTTCAAAGACAACATATTAAATGTTGAAACTGAGACATTTTATTGTTTTTTGAAAAATATTTGCCCATTTTGAATTTGATGGCAATTTGATGCGCTCCAATACCATCATGAATACTGTCTCTCAAACTGTGCACTGATAACAACCTGAGAGATTATTAGCCCGGAGGACACCGTGTCTATGATTTACAAAACGTTGATTTGTATATATGGTTTCTTCTTTGCACTTTACAATGTTAACAGCCTTTGTGGATGCAGCGATGAACTGTTTTCACAGACAGTAGTTTTCAGAAGTGTTCCTGAGCCTATGCAGTGATTTCCTCTAAAGAATAATGCCTGATTTTAATGCAGTGCCACCTGAGGGCCCAAACAGCACTTTTCTTTTATTTTTCTCCAGTATATTAAATTCAGTAAATATACAATATTATACATTTAACATATATAAAAGCTAAATAAATAACAACCTGACCGGGCACCCAAACTTATTTTCACTTCCAACTTAAAATTAACAAAACAACCATGGGTGCCTCAACCAGGGGGTGCCTAAACATTTGCACATCACTCTACGTGTAGTTTGAGATCTGGTGAGAGCAAAGGCCACTGAATATGATTTATATAAGTTAAGACATTTATATCATATATATTAAATAGACTAAACAGACATGTCAGTAAATAGTTCATAGAAATTTACTAATGCAACCACTGCTGAAACAAAAACTCTGTCATTTAGTCAGTGTCTTGCTTTCCAGTATTTTAGAGTTCATACACACACACAACCATACACACACACACAACCACACACACACACACATACGCACACACACACACTCACACACACACACACACACACACACACACACACACACACACACACACACACACACACAGGTATAAATGGGGCTTTGATGCATGGATACAAGCTTTGCCTCTTACACTGTGAGGAAGGAAGCAAAAGAATAAAGGCTGTGATGCAGCAGTGACATTTCAAAGTGTGGAGGAGGCGACATTACACCAGAGAAAAACATCTCTGTGAAGCATGAAGAAAGACTCATACATCTGTTGGACATTTCTGATGCAGAACAGTGAAAAGTCAAAGACCTTGCTGTTATAGCTGTTTATAACAGGGGACTAGTGGTCACTGTTTCGACACATCACCTTGTTTTAACAGGGCTCAACACTTAGCGTGATATTCAACAGCAGAAATCAAGACATAGAACCATTGCTAATTATAGATGCGTGGGTGGGATTTTAATATTCAGAATGAATTAATATGAATTGGCTGAAAAGACTAAAACTGACGGAAGTGATCACCACAGCACTAAACGCAGAATGTCAAAAGAAGACGTTTTGTCAGGTTCAGGCTTAAGCCGCACTGAAACTCTACGTCAAAGCAAGGCAAGCCGTGAATACTTGAAGACCAAATGTCATAGTTCAGTTCTGCATGACAGTGCAGCTCTGCATGGCACCTTAAAATACACAGCTTCTGGTTAGGGATGTGCCAACATGAAATTTCCTGGTCAATAATGACAATTGGTCATTTTACATCTTAATGTGGCTGATACTGATGCCAAGCACTGATCACTTTACTTGTTTGGTATTTTAAGATAAATTCAGACTATAATTCATGTATGAAGACAGGCGAACACAGAACAGAGGCCATTTCATGAAAAAACACGTGTGAAGTGGTACATGAGCTCAAACATTAAGTTTTAAGATATACGCTATATAAGACATTCATCCTCCAGTCCATATAGTCCTAAGCTGTGAAAAACAGCCAGTTTAGAAGTAACTTTCATTGTGATGTCACAAAAATGAGCACATTTACAAATATCCTATTCAGCCTACAGCAATTTAGTCACGCTAAAGACTGCTTTATGAATGAGGCATGATACAAAAGATATAAAATCAGAACAGAATTCACATACTTACATACACTATATTGCCAAAAGTATTCACTCACCCATCCAAATAATTGAATTCAGGTGTTGCAATCACTTCCATGGCCACAGGTGTATAAAACCAAGCATCTAGGCCTGCAGACTGCTTCTACAAACATTTGTGAAAGAATGGTTCGCTCTCAGGAGCTCAGTGAATTTCAGCGTAGTACTGTGATCGGACGCCACCTATGCAACAATCCAGTTGTGAAATTTCCTCACTACTAATTATTCCACAGTCAACTGTCAGTGGTATTATGACAAAGTGGAAGCGATTGGAAATGACAGCAACTCAGCCATGAAGTGGTAGACCATGTAAAATGTCAGAACGGGGTCAGTGGATGCTGAAGTGCATAGTTCGGTCGGCAAGTTTCTGCAGAGTCAAGCGCTACAAAACTCCAAACTTCATGTGGCCTTCAGATTAGCTCAAGAACAGCACAGAAGTTTGGCGGAGGGGGGATTATGGTGTGGGGTTGTTTTTCAGGAGTTGGGCTCGGCCCCTTAGTTCCAGTGCGCAAAGCAAGGTCCAAAAAGACATGGATGAGTGAGTTTGGTGTGGAAGAACTTGACTGGTCTGCACAGAGTCCTGACCTCAACCCAATAGAGCACCTTTGGGATGAATTAGAGCAGAGACCGCGAGCCAGGCCCTTTCGTCCAACATCTGACCTCAGTGTGTGACCTCACAAACGTGCTTCTGGAAGATCAGTCAAAAATTCCCATAAACACACTCCTAAATCTTGTGGAAAGCCTTCCCAGAAGAATTGAAACTGTTATAGCTGCAAAGGATGGGAAGACATCATATTAAACCCTATATATTAAGAACGAGATGTCACTCAAGTTCATATGCGTGTGAAGGCAGACGAGCAAATACTTTGGGCAACATAGTGTACATCAGTCTTAATGGTCTAATAACAAAAACAGATGGAGAATGTTTGTGTAAAAAGGAATTTAGGTCATTTAAAATTCTAAAAAGTCTTTATTAAATGGCCCATATCCTTTATTTTCTTGGCTAAATAATTTTCACATTAATATTTTCCTTTTTACCCATTATGACAAAACAGTTTTCATTACTGTGCCTTTAAGATTGACCTATGTAAATGAGCTCTGTCATGATTTGCTCTCCTGTAGGGTGCCACGATCAAAGGCAGTCTGGGCTGAAACACTCCTTATAACTTCAATGTAAAAGTTTATGAGTATAAGTTGTTTTTGTAGAAAAGGTTCATGAATTCTTCGCTCAGAGGCATTTCTAAATTAAACTATAAATCTGTATCATTTATTGCTTCAGAGCTGGGGTTAGTTTTTTATAGGGAAGTATATTATCAGTCGAGTGGTTTTGGAGTTTTCACAGTTTTTTGCCTGATTGTGCTTTGACTCCTAAGGGTAAGCAAAAGTAATTGGAACTACTGTTTTCCTGCATTGCTGCAGTGTTTCAAAGTTGAATAAATCTTCATCACAGCAGGTTATAGGTTGTACTTTCAAATTTGCATTATACAGTTGTATGCAAAAGTTTGGGTGCCCCCAGTCATATTATGCTTTGTTGATTTTCTAAGTCAATACATCATCTACAGAAAACACACTTCTACACATTGTAACGCTTTAAATGTCCACCAGTGAGCCCAACACTTCTAAAACCTAAGAATAGTTCAGCCAGTCCCTGTAGTTACTGAAAAATAAGCCTTAGTATTTCATAAGACTAGGATTTTAAGGCGTTAATATATAAATACTGTTTATCATAAAACATGGATTGTGCAAAAGTAATTGCATTTTTTATGTTTTTCCCAATATGTCAAACTCATGAACTAAATAAAAATTGTGAAGTATAATTAGCAGAACAGCACCTTATTTAAGCTTGTTCCCTGTAGAGAATGTGGTAGAAAATACCAAAATGTCATTTGAGCAGTGGTGTTCAAACTGTATAGTCACAGACAAATGATATAGCACTAACATATAGGAAAATATTTATTGCCTGTGGTAACTGAAGGTATGGTGCAGATGTGGCAGATTATGTTAAAAGGTGCTGGAATATTCACGATGAGAAGATAAAGAAGTAAAGATATTTTATCGAGGGTCAAAAGAACTCCAGTGAAGTGCTTTATTAGGAGTGGAAAAATGACTGCTCCAACTTCTTCCCCTCTCTCTGCACAGTAATAAAGGAATCTCCTCCTTTCCTGTCTGTACTGGTGTGTAATTGGGGCTCTAATGCTGTGTTTAACACCCGGCTTCAGTTGGAGGGGAGGGGTCACACTGGGAGCTGTCAGAGGCAGACAGGAGCTCAGTGCAGCAACCTCATCTTCACACTTCACCTGTGCACCGTCACCAACTGCTGCCATCACCCTCACTCACTGCGCTGCTTTTAGACTTGGGCGCAGGGCTGGATCTGAGGCTCGACAGTTTTGACAGTATAAAGTGAGCTGAGTGCGGCATGTTTACAGGAATATCTGCTAGCGACTAATGAGCCAAACACATTTCTGCAGTCAGAGAAACAAATGCACAGTTAACTGTCAGCGCAGATGTAATCCTGAATTCACTGCAAAGAAGCAGCACTGGATCGTCTTTCAACAACAGCTTGTTTAATAAGGAAAGGATTTGTTTCAGACTAAGAATGCTCCAGAACTAGAGATGGCATCGATCTAGTGCCAGTACTGGGTCAAACCAGCAGAAAGGGCTGGATATCAGAGGAAAGTAAACAAATTGAAATATCACAGAAAGGTTTATGATGCAACACAAATTAGGGATGTGAACATATTGACATTTTGTGTTTGATGAGGTCGATACCCAATTAGATTTTTGTAATTTTACGTTTTAAAAATGTTTATGAATATGAACAATGAATATCTAGTTAAGTATTAATGTTGTAACAATTGCAATACAGTATCAAAAAGGAAATCTGAAACAGATACACCACAATTTTAAATTATATTACATTACATTATATTGACACAAACCTTGGTCTCTTTTGATAGTCTCCCACTTTCCGTCCTTTGACCACTGTCAATGACAAAACTAGATGTCTGAATGCATCCTATCAGAGCAAAGTGAGCATAGGGGGAGGGGCTTATGCTCTGCACACAAACACTCTTGAATGATTGGAATTTTTTCTGTAGTCACTTACATGTGCTAAGAGTTGTAATCTTTGGGGTGAATTTTCTTAGAGGACTAGTGAGGAAAGCACTGAAAGCATTGAGAACCATATCAATCAATTTAATACAGAGGTGTAACCAAGTAAGTAGCAGTCAGTCATAAGAGTCAATGCTGCATTTCATAATGACAGTCTAATTTGTAGAGCCAACAGGTGAGTGAATGTGTGCTGGGTCCCTTCAGCAGTGCTGTTCTGTGCTGATCATGCTATCTATTTACATTTCATCCACTCAAATCTTAAGTAAAAATATCTGTCTGTTAGCTGACATAACAGATCTGGCTGTTGGTGCTTCCTTCTGAGCGCATTCAGCTGTCCAATTACATCGCGTGAACAGCAGTTTGAAAAGATGCGGTGGCTGGTTTCACAGGTCTCAGAGGAAGCCTGTATTAGCTTTCGCCCTTCTAGCGTTGATAGTATCGTGTGATTGGGGGAGTCCTAAATAACAGGGGGAACTGAAGACGACTAAATTGGGGAGAAAACTGGGTAAAAAAAAAAAGATGGAGACATTTGACTGAATATTTGATAACTGATCGTTGCAGCCCTAGTATCACTACACCTCTACTAAATATATTTGAATTACTATTCCTTCATTAATAACCAATTATGTTTATGTCTCTCACCTGTCATGTGAGTTATGGACAATAATAAAAAGCTACACAGTCATATGCATAAGTTTGGGCACCCCTGGTCAAACTAAGTTTTGCTGATCTTCTAAGTGAAAATAAGTAAACATCTTTTGCAGAGAGCACAGTTCTGCACATTTTAAAGCATTAATATTGTTTATTTGATTAATTTAACATATTGGAAAAAACAGCACTTATATTTTATGTTTTTCCAATATGTTAAACTCAGCAAATAAACAAAAATGTTGTGCTAAAATTCCAGAGAAATGCATATTTAAGTGTGTTCCCTGTAGATGATACATTATTTTTACTTAAGACATCAACAAAACACATAATTGATTGTTCAAATTTTTCTATACAATTGTTTTTGTATATGTCTTGTTGTTACCTGTCTAATTTGTCCAGGAAATTAGTAAAGCGTTTGACCACAGTACTTTCAGATGGCCACGTTAAGCGAAGTGCTTCAGTTACTAACGGCTTATTTTAAAGTTCAATATGAAAAAAAAGATCAGATTTGTATGGATATCAACCCTATACTCAAAGTTTCAGTGATTCTCTATTCTAAGCATATCTAGTCTAAGACTAGACTTAATCTATGTGTAGATAAGCAACCTTTTGGGACCTAAAGCTATACAAGTCTCTCTCTTCTCTCAACGTAACTTCACACGTCGTTCTGCTGCCAAACACACACACACACAGACACACACACACACACACACAGACACACACACACAGACACACACACACACACACACAGACACACACACACACACACAGACACACAGACACACACACACACACACAGACGCTGGTAACTCCATCTTGCCATTCTGATGCCAGACTGTAAATAGATATTAACTCCTTCTCCACATCTGTGTTTAACATCATGACACACTGCCTAAGACTCACACACACGCCCTAAAACAGCACGTCATCCTGACCTGAACACATTAACACAGTCTACATGTGCCCGAACACACATACCAAACTATAATTTCTTGCTTTCATTCATAATTACCCATCATTACCTGCAACATTTTAACACAGCATCCAAAAACACACATCAGTAAATGCAGGTGCGCTGAGCTGATATCAGAGAGAATAATGAGGGTAGGAAACCCAAAAAACATCTCACCACAGAACCTAGCAGAAATCAACAACACTGCATAGTAAAATAAGGCACAAAAGGGAACCGTGAACATATTAAAATATGCTGAATACATTTAAATATAGTGTGTACAAATAATATTACATGTGATGCTTACAGAAGTAAATGCATTAAATTGTGATGTTTACAGATATATATATATATATATACATACATATATATATATATATATAAAATGAGCATGTTTATAGATATTCTGGCAGGCAGAGACAGTCTTTTACAGAGACAGTGTAATCATATTTTAGTGGAAACCAAATGTAGTGTTAGTTTTTCAAAAGTCGCCAAGAAATGCTAGCTTTACTGCCCGAGCAGGGATTTGAACCTCAATGTCCAGCATGCAAGGCAAGAAGATCACCCACTATGCGATCTAATTACAAGCAGCCATCCAACTCTATTTTAAGAGCTCCACAGAGCCTAATATAAATCACTATGTGTTTACAATAACAAAAACATGCTTTAGTAAGTTATTAGTGCCCATCATTACTATCAACCACATTATGAAATGTGATGCTACTGTATTATCAGTGTTTTGTTTGTGAGATTTCCAGAACAGTGGTGATGTGAACATCCATGACAGGTCACAGTTAGACATAAGAGCCAGGGATGCCGGATTGCTTCTATAGTTTCCAACCAAAACAAACAAACAAACAAACAAAAATTCACAACCTGCCAAAAGTACACACTGAAAACTGTACAGTCATTCCAATCATGACACTAAATACAGCATTTAACCAACACATCATTAATTATAAACTTCTGGGTATGTTAACCACTAATGTTGCTAAAAAGAACCAAAAGCTTTTAGTGTAATTATTAGAATCATGCTTTAATGTGCATTATTCATATATTTTCAGAGCATTAACACATTTTTTCCCCTTTTTTTAACACATTGCATATGATAGGACTCCCATGGCCCCATGTATTCAGAAAGGCAAGTGAACAGCAACAATACTGCAAGTGGAACTATTCCTTATAGATATTTTTAAAACATCCTTACCTTAATAGACAGAACGTGTACAGTCAGTTATACCATGTGATCTGTATAATATATTCTGTGTATGAAAGTACATCCATTACATCAATAATAAACTGGACACATTAACCACTGTCGATTGTGAACTGTGTCCTTCAACAGGAGTAATGAAAATAGGCATCATTTAAAGTTTTAATATCTGATTGGACACTGTACCTTTCAAATTCAGCCTCATTAATTATGAATGCATTTTTAAATTGTACAGTTTTCTAAACCCTGCCAAAATCACAACTAAATAGCCCTTAATTTATTAACCAAAGTACAAAGTCAAAGTACATTTTCACACAAAATACACATAATTTGGCAGGAACCTGCCCAATCTGGCAACACTAGTAAAAGCAGACTAAGGCATTTTCTATAAGATGTCTGGCATTGCACCCAAGAGGGAGCCCAAGGGTGATGAAGCTCATGACCCACAAGCTCTATTCCTGGTGCGACGCTGACCTGAGCTCTTGCTGAAACAGATCTTGCCTACATAAAAGACATACTACACACGCTGACCAAGAGGGCACTTCTACAGTCTGAGGCCGAAAGGCCAGGGGCTTAAGCCCTCCCATGGGCCCTGTCGTTGGGAATTCCTTGAAAAAATAAAGTTAGAAATAAGCAAATTAATGAATGACATTTTGTGGAAAGGTCAGACACAGGAACAAACACAGAACCTGACACTGAAAGTGACACTGAAACATGTAGGATAATACTGCACACATAAACATATACACACACCGAGTTACTCACATATGGCCCTTTCTGAAGGAAAACTTGTCCATTCCAAAAATGGGACAAAAAAAGAAGGAGAGCACAGGAGCAAAAGTGAGAGAGAACCGTCTTCTCAAGCCCTCTAAATCTCTGTACTGACCACAAATGTAATCTGATGCTTCCTGATGTGCTTGAGCGTGTGTTTGAGCGTGTGAGGCAGAGAGTTCATATAAATATTTATGTACTTTTTATATGTAGGCTACCAGATGACTTAAAAAAAAGAATAGAATATTTAAATATGAATTTCACTATTTAAAGTGGCAAAGTAGTGTAATTATGAAAAAACGCCAAAAAACACCACCACTTATCTTGCAATATGTATTATACTGCAGCTTCTACTGCACTACACTCTTCAAGGGGAGTTGTGATTTTTCTAAATATCTGCATCCTGAAATGTTCAACATGTAAACAAAGTCATTCCGAGTGGTTTGATGTGAAAGACACTTTTAGATAAACTAAAGCCAGAATTGTGATAGGAATGTGATGTATGGAGAGTGTAACACCTCTAAAAGCTCCCTCACAGAAAGTTATTCTATAAAATGGTTATGAACATGCTGCCTTTTAAGATGGTTTTGAGTTAAGATTAGATTTAAATTTCAGACTAAACATTTTTAAAATCCACTATTACTAAAATACACTTTTACCATTTTCAACATTACAGTATGGTTCATTTGTTTTTGTTTGGGGATTCCAATTTTTCTCCCTAATTTAGGCATATCCAATTCCACCCAATAGTTAGGACTCTCCAACACAATAAAACCAGCACTGGGAGGGTGAAGGCAAACACAAGCTTCCTCCAAGGCATGTGAAGACAGCCACCGCATCTTTTTTGAACTGCCCCTAACACAACATCACTGGACAGCTGAACACGCTTGGGGGAGAACACTAACTGCCAGCTCTGTTACATAGGATAACAGATGCCTGCATTGGTTAGCATCGCCAGTGATTGGGGAGAAGGAGGGCCATCCATCCCACCTAGAGAAAGCAGTGCCAACTGTGCTCTCTTGGAATCCTGGCCATGGATGGCTGTAGCATCACTGGGGCTTGAACTCTTAGATGGTTGTTACTCTTCTTCATAAACTCTTAAAAAATAAAGGTGCTAAAATTAGTTAGGCACTACCAGAGAAGGTTGAGTTTTGATTCTCTAAAGAGCCATCTTGTAGACTCTTTATGAAAGAATCTCTTTTAAAAATGGGATGTGCATACATGGAGAACCTTATAAAACCTTCATATAATGTAAAGTCTCTGTGGAGCAGAGTTTACATTCCTAAAAAACCAATCAATGCATGTTTCCTTAAAAGACCTATTGTTGTAAATGAGATAATAATAGTAAAGGTTCTATACAAATTTAAGGTTTCTCCAAGAACCATACATCCAAACCAAGAACCATCTAGCAACTGTTATTTATAATTCAAACTCCATCCATGCATGTTTGCATGATTTCCAAGCGTGTATTAATGTACATGTAAGAACTTCCTCAGATTGTGTCTGTGATCTTGCGTCCGCTAACTAAAACAGCACCCAACCAGAAAATGTCAAACTTCTCCATTCAGGTTTACACATTTTTTTCCCTTTGCGTGATCGTCATACAGTGACATAAAGCTCCATGAAGGACATGGAGCAAATAACTGCTGGGTTTATGTTATGAGAGCAGTGCACGGAGGCCGGCGGGCAGCCTGAGGGCATTGGCAGCTTGAACGAAGGTGTGAAGGACACCAGGGTCTGGGGAATGTATGTCAAAAGAATAAAATTCTGATGAACTTCACTGGAAAAACACTGTTGCCTGGAGCAAGCTGAACTTAGAGAACAGTGTCTGAATAAAAAGTACACGCATTCTCAAAATACTGACGTTAATCAGAATCACGATACATTAAATTATGTCACAAACATCTTTTGTTTCAACTTAAATAAATAGTCAATTTATTCAACAATAACTGTAAGTGGTTACAAACCTCTTCAATAAGTCGCACAAAAAATGTTCTATATACACTCTTTAAAAAGGTGGTTCTTTAGGGTTTCTTTAGTGAAGAAAAAGGTTCAGAACTATGAACACTCAAAGAACCCTTGGAAGGCTACAGGGTTCTTTATACATCATGAAAGGGTTCTTCAGATGGATAGAGAATGCTCTGTAAATTGTTCTATATAAGACCTTTTTGAAAAATTCTACATAGCACCAAGAAGGGTTCTGCTATTGTTAAATGTAACAAGCTTGTAACAGTAGCGGAACCCTTGCTGTTGCTATATAGAGCCGTTTTAATAAGGTACTTTAAAGAGCTGCATTCAACTGGCTTGTTGTCATAGAAAAGAACCTTCTGATTATGCAAAAAATCATTTAGACATTTGAATGGTTCTTTGAGTGTTTGTGGTTGTACGGAAACACTGCCTTTACTAAAGAACCCTTGAAGTTGTTTTTTAAGAATGCATACTCTTACAACCAGCATACATGGAAAACCAGTTGTTTATGAGTCTTTAAGACACCTTTTTAAAATGGTTTTATATATATGTATATAGTACCAAAAAGGGTTACACTGTTGTTATGAGTCAAAGAATCCTTTGTAGTCCTCTATGGAACCATTTTTAAAAGAGCTATTTAAAGAAACATATGCAACTGGTTTTCCATATACACTGCTTTTAAGCATATGAACTCTCAAGGGTTCTTTGAGTGTTTGTGGTTCTACACAGAACCACTGCCTTTACTAAAGAAACTTGGAAGAACCATTTTTTTAAAAGTGCACCCTTTAAAACCAG